>NC_064903.1:6925195-7125195 GCF_929443795.1 Astur gentilis | reverse complement strand
CTTCTCCCCCCCATCTGACATGTATTGAAGGAAGGTAAACCCCGGCCAGCATTTTTTATGTTGCAATGACTGGTTTTATTCCACAAGTCGCTCTCCCCCGGTCACTGAAGGTGCTAGTTTAGCTTAGGGCCCTGCTGCTTGACCTTAAAGTAACTGACCATCTTCCTAGGGTGGGTGTTTTTTTTTCCTAACTAACTGTTGAAAAAAAAAAAAAGGTAGATGAGTTTAGCAGCATCTCAGTAATTTTATCTGCATTCACCAAAACCAAGTGTGTAGAGTTTGGGGTTTTTCTTTTTCTAGTTTTATAATGGCCTTCTGTAAAACCTGCTGTTTTACGCAGCCGCTGCTTTCCCCGTCAGAGCTTCCCCAAGGTGCCTTTGCCCCCAGAGATGCTCGGCCGTAGACAGGTTTGCTCTGGGACGCCAAAGGCCTGGGGAAGTCAGTGGCCAAAAAAAAAACACCTCATCGCCTCGGAGTCGGCCAGGGTTTCGCCCACCAAAGGGTGGGAGACAGAGCGGTCACGGCTGCCGGGGACGGGGGGGGACGGCACGGATCCGTGAGTGGGACACGACATGCCATGAGTGTAGTTATTCCAGCTAGGATGAAGTGCAAAGTAGCCTGTTGTCTGTCTGTCTGTCTGCTCCTCGCAGCAAAACTAACGGCGTGGCTCGTTTCTCTTAGGACAAGACGAGCGCTCTGAGCCTGAGCAATGTTGCCGGGGTTTTCTATATCCTTGTCGGAGGCCTCGGGCTGGCCATGATGGTGGCACTGATCGAGTTCTGCTACAAGTCTCGGGCCGAGTCCAAGCGAATGAAACTCACCAAGAACACGCAGAACTTCAAACCTGCTCCCGCCACCAACACCCAGAATTACGCTACGTACAGAGAAGGCTACAATGTGTACGGCACAGAAAGTGTGAAAATCTAGGGGTACGGCTATGGGCCGGGAGCTAAAACCCTCTGGGTTTTCTTAATCTTTCTTTTTTTTTTTTTTTTCCTTTTTTTTTTTTAAGCTGTGTGTGATATTCTGTTGTGTCCATCAGCAGACTGCTGCAGAAGGGCACTTGAAGCATCATCTGGTGGCAGTCTCAGAGTAGAAGTGATTTAAATTTCTTCCCCGAACAGATGTAAGCTTGGTACCATCCTATATTGCAAACAGTGGTAGCTGGCTTCGTGCTGAAGTGAGTAATTCCTCTCTCCAGCATTGTGCTAGTTCACTACCTATAAAAGTATTTTATTAATGGCTTTAAAAATGACTGTAATCGGAATTTGCATCTCTCTTGCTAGCGACCTCCTCCCCTTTATTTTTTAAGCTATAATAAGGTCAGGTAAGTGCTCTTAGGAAGTCTCAGAAAAATCCGCAATAGAACAAAAAAGTCTACACTAGAAATCGTGATACCTAAAGCATGAAAAGTAGAGTTGAATTGCTGAAAAACGACTGTGGAAAAGCCTGGTTAGCCCATCGCCCACAGACTGTGCCTCTCCCCAGGCCAAGCTTCCCCTGCCCCTCCCCTGCACTCCCAGGCAGTGATGAAATCTTTCTGGTTTTATTATAGATCGTCACCCTGACAGCACGCAAGAGGAGAAGCAGCAGAGAATGTGGCTACTTCATGGATTCGGACCACCTGAGCCAGTCGTACTCTCGCCGAGGTGTCAGGCATGACACGCATTGATGATGGTGCAATGTACTTTTAATAGGAAAAACTGATATTTTTCCTTCAGTGCCTTATGGAAGACTCTGAGACTCACAACAATGCAAACCATCACCGAAATATTCTTGCTTTGCTTGAAAGAAGAAGAAGAAACAGTAAAAGAAAAAGAAAAAAGAAAAAAAAAAAGAAAAATAAAGGAGAAAAAAGAAAAGAAAGGAAAGAAAAAGAAAGAGAAGAAAAAGAGAAAGAAAAAAGAAAGGAAAAGAGAAAGAAAGGGAAAGAGGACAAGAAAAGGAAAGGACTGGTAACAAGATATTAGTATGTGAAAAAAAATTCTTGTAAAAAAAATCAGTGCAACAAAAGCCATTCTTTGATACCACTGCACAGTAAATGAACTTGTGTCCTGAAAGCAAACCGCAGCTGGTTTCATCAGCTACCCCAATTGTATCAAATTATGAAACTCCTCCTGACACAAAGCCTCAGAAATCTGCTGCGTGCGAACATGGACTGGCCTGTCACTGCTTGTATGAGCTGATGTCAAGATGTTTCAGTATTTACTTACCAGTGGTGTGATTTTTATTTTTTTTTCCGAGCCACTTTAAACTCTCCAGCTAATTTGAGCAATTCTGTATAGCAGTAAAAGGTGTAACATCTGAAGAAAAGAATTGTGCATTAAAACCCGTTAAGGTCAATGACTGTGAATCTGTAAATCCAAAAGAAAGTAATTTGTGGAACTGCATGTCTTGCTTCCAGATCAGTAAATTAATTTCTTGACAAGGTAGCTAAAGTGTGGGCAGAAAATATTGCATTCCTTTTTTTTTTTTTTTTTTTTTTTTTTTTTCCTATCATCAGGCATACCTACAGGTGCTTTATTAAAATGACGTTGGGTGGCTTTTAAAAAAAAAAAAGAAAAGCTACTTGCTGTTTAGGTTCAGACCATATATCTCTTTTCTTGCTGTGCATTTGCATTTAATTCACTGTTTAATATCAAGCAATGAAGCAAGAGAAGCGCAGGTTAGTTTTTCCCAGGCCTGCTTCCGCTTCACCCCAGTTCTCTCACAACTAGCACTGTGCTCCGCTAACGCTTCTCGGTAACGGTCATTTTAAAGCAGAAGTAAGGAAAGAGGATAGTAACTCAAATTAGAGCTGCAGTTCCAGAGTAATATTAAGCGATCTAACATGACTCCTGCTAGTACTGTTATATTATATCAGCTCCTGCCAACTCTTGTTTCATGGCTACTGGTGAGAGGATGCTCCTGTCCTTGCCCTCTCTGTAAAGAGGACACCGCGCTCCAGCCGACACTGCTACAGGTAGGGGCTCACTATTACTCACAGCCAACGTCTTAGACAGCAGCAGCGTTTCAGCCTTGAGCCTCTGCCTGGAAACTACTTAACTTCATCTTTTTAAAAAAATAATAAAAAAAAAAAGCAAAAGACAAAAAAAAAAAGCAACCGACCTTTAAACATATTGTCAATCACATGGGAAATGTTCAATGGAATATCTGCATACTAATTACCTCTAATCGACAATATGTATTTTCTGTAGTTTACTATAGAGTTTTATTTCATCAGTAACATACAATGAAAAAGAAACGCATTTAAACCAGTCTGACCCTTAGGCGTTTAGTTTGCTGATGATAGATTTGAACTTTTAATAGGATTTAAAAAAAAAGAAAAAGATTATATGGGGAAAGTCTTGTTAAAAATAAGTATTTCCAACAAAATGTAATATAAAATAATTTTAAAAGCTCATAGGAGAATAATTTATTGTTCGAGTTTTTAACAAGATATTGACAAAAAAATGTTGTTTTGTTTTCGTTTTCATTTTCTTTCCATGAAACTGTGATATTTTTTTTTTCAACTTCTGAACGCGATCACGACCCCAGCAAGGGTGAGCTAAAGCTGTGCGGTTATGAGTTGTATTTAAAACAAACATTTTTCTTAAAAGCTGTATAAAAGATGTATGTTTATCAGATCAATTTTTAAGAGTGGAGGCTTCACACCAGTGAAGGGAGTTTGGTAAATGGTTCGATATTTTTTAAACTTGCATGTAAAGCTAAAACAAAACGTGTTGAGTGCTTACCAATTCCGGCTACCAACTTCAAGCTATCGGAAGTTTGGCAGTAGTCTCACGATGATTTGTTTCGGTATTTTTTTTCATTTGTTTTACTTTGGGGGATTTTGGGGTTCTTTCCTTTTTCTTTTCTTTTCCCTCTTTTTTTTTTTTTTTTTTTTGTAATTTAAGTTCCTATTTTTGGTCGTTGAAACTGCACTTCAGTGAGCAGAAAAATTGCCAAGCAAACTAATGGCTGTAAAAGCATAAACTGCATGTGTGGGCATCAATTACTGAGCCTCATTTTAATGAGGTGTTGTACAAAGAGTTTTAATACATTTTGTAAATAAAACTGTAAAGAAAAAAAAAATAAGAAGCCCGCTGATCTTTTCACCAGAGGAGAGAGAGTCCCTACCTACTGATGATGTCCCTTTGGCCAGGCAAGCCTGGCTGTCTCTATTTGGGATGCCCCACAGGTATTTATTTTGGGGCCAGACGGTGCCTCGGGCCGTGGAGGTGCCACCGATGCTTCACCCACAACACTGAGCCGAGGACACTGCTGGGAAATGCGTATTTCTCTCTTGGCACCCTGCAAACAAACTAATTTTTTTTTTCCTTGATGAGTGAAGCTGGTTGATTTTGGCTGGGTGCCCTGTGGGGAGGGGGGAAAGGGGCAGGGGAGAGCCCCCGGGGCTGTGGCCAGGGCAGGAGATGCTATGTCCTCTGTGGGTAAATAAATTCCTCAAACGTTGACTCTACAGGTCCCACATTTTCAGCAGTGCTTTAAAAAAAAAAAAACAAAAAAACAAAAAAAAACCCCAAACTTCACCCAACAGTGCGGCTAATCCCGACTCTTGAGTTCACCTCATCCACAATTGGTTCTTCCAAGTCGCCACAAACTGTGAACCATAGTAATGCTGGTATTAAACAGCCGGTGTGGACCCAAATCACACCCCAGCAGGGGCAGCCCCTCCAGGGGTACCCCTGGCCCAACCAGCCTGGTGGTCCCCATCAAAAACCAGCTCCCACTGGGCTCCTTCTGGGGGCCACGGCGGGTGACGCTCCCCTGTGAGCACCCAGCGCCTGCTGGGGCTGAGCTGGAGCAGCGCAAGGCTTCGCTCCGATGGCTGGGAATGTAAAGATCAACTCCTGAAAATGCAAAAATCCAACAGCGAAGGTCCTAGGCGGGCAGGTAGCAGAGCAGGGGGCCATGGGACCCGAGCGACCCATTTGGTACCTGCTGGGCAAAGCACACCTTGGCACCCAACCGGAGTGACCCCACAGTGGTGCCACTGGCTGTGGGGAAAAAAACAAACAAACAAACAAACAAACAAAAAACGTGTGTGACAATGACTTTGGTACCTTTCCCAGGCCAGCACCTGGTGCCTGGTGGTGGGTCCTGGCCGTGGGGCTGCTGAGCCCAGCCCTGGGTGCTTCTTGTGTGTGAGCGCAGCGGTGGGACGCAGGGGCTAAGCCCAGATCTGTGTCTTCAACAATAGCAAAGTAAGCTCAGGAAGAAGCAAGGGCTAAGTAAGCGCAATAAACAACAATTATTTGACCCTAAACCATCCTGCAAAGCTGAAGGCCTCAGATGGTTTTGGGGGGAAGAGCACCATGCTGGGCTCCACACGCATGTCCAGCACAGGCAGCAGGGACACAAGCCTATTTATATGTAAAGCACCCACACAATGAACGCAGGGAGGCATGAAAAAAAATACTGTCCTGTCTTGTAGCCTTCATTTCATGCTCAACACGTAGTTCATCATGGGCGGGTTGCATTTTTCTAGAGAGCCACCTTGACCTGCTCCCCACCGCCCGACAGCCGCGCACAGCCCTGCACTAGCCCTGGGGGTGAGCAAACGATGCTCCCAGCCCCACGTACCTGCCAAAATGTGCTGCTGGGAACAGAGCTTAATTTGCCTGCTGAGCCCCAGCACCAAACTGCTAGGGTGTGAGCGAACCGGCCGTGGCAGACCGAGAGCCAGCCCTGGCCCTGTGTGAGCAGCCCACCGGTGCCGTGCTGCCCTGCCGGGGTCACACCGAGCACCCGATCCTGGTGTTAAGTTTTGCTAACAAATAAATACTGAATGAGGCAATTGGGGCTGGGGCGAAGCGGCATGCTGGGGAGCCCCGGCTGTCTGGGATGGGGACAGGGTGGAGGACAGCCCCGCGCGGGTCCATGGCCACGAGGATGAGGCGCAGGAGCGGGTCCTGCCATCCCAGGCCAGGCTGTGGAGCCTCCCCAGGCTGCAGGGATGGTGCATGTTGGGCCAAAACCTGGATTTTTGCAACATCCACTGCAGCGAAGGCAGCAGAGCTGGTGCAACAGCCCTGGAAGGCAGTGCTCTAACAAACACATCCCAAAGTGACTTTGCTGCTAGACTTTGTTGGGGGGAAATAATAGAAGGAAAAATTCAGAGAGTAATTCATCCAGTTTCCAGAGCCATCAAGTGGGAGCAAAAGGACCTCAACCGTGTTCAAGTTCAGACCTAAAAAACCCAAACCCATAGCAGCTCCTCCTCACAGCAAAAAGAGCCCATCTGACAACAAAATAAAATAAATAATAATAAGCTGTAACACAAACCCCACTGTAGTAGCATGGCATAGTTTTCCTTCCAATGTTTTGTGCGAAGCACTGCAACATTATTTTTTTAAAAGATTATTATTTATGGTTATTAAAATAATAATAAGTCATGGTTATTAAAATTAAATTACAAAATGTCTTTGGTGCTCATATTCATCATCTCAGTCTGGAAAATTGACTCTATTTTGCAGGCAGCAATACATAAACAAGCTCTGGATAATGTTAGCTCTATTCAATTAAACTAAAGGATTTAAGTACAGAGATAATATTTTCATGGATATTATAAATTTCAAAGTAATATTAACTCAGAACATAATACATCTAAAATTGGTATCAGGGAGGACAGTGCCCACAGCAGCAGCAGCGCCCACACCCCAGCACGCTGCTAAGCTGGACTCGGTGTCCCCACGGCACCAGGGGCTGCAGAAAAGGCCCCGGCTGGCATCACGCCATGGGCTAACATCAGCGGGGCCGGGGCAGCGTCTCTCCCAGCCCGGTAGCCCCACCACCACGGTGGGACCCCCCCCTCTCCTGTGTGGTGCCCTAGGGGGAGGCAGGTTGGGCTAAAATCCACCCTGCCCAACACCCCAGGCCTGCTCCGGCTCTGTGCTCGGGCTTTTCTGACTTATTTCATCAGTCATCAATAGAGGAATTATTGAGACTGGTTTTTAATGTGGCAGCATTGCTGCAACAGCATCAACAAAAGCGTTTTCCAGCTTCCCCCGCATGCGGGCACGGCTGCCCCGCGAGGCGAGGCGCAGCCGGTACCCAGCGAGGAGCCTGAGCAAAGGAGCTGCCGTTACACACCTTACAGCCAGCGTAACAGCAAAACCTCTGCCCCTTCCCGGCTACCAGGCTTTCCACTCCAGTCTGCTGCCTAGTGTAGTTGATAAAACTCGCTGGAAGCACCTGCGTCACTGGTTTTGCTGGACGCCGTGGCACCGGCAGACTGATGTGCTGGGTGGCGGCTCATCCATGGGCTGACACGAAGGGCAGGATAATGAAACCTCCGTGCGCAGGCCAAGTACTATTTATTTATTGCAGTTTCTAACGTTGAAGTGTTAGCCCTAAATTATATATGATGGCTATGGCATTTTAGGATGACAGGGCATCTTACAGAAGAGCAAGAGGACAAGATCCCGCGCGGCAGTAACTTGTAATCAGCAGAGCAGGAGGAGCGGGGAAGGTGCCGTGAGAAGCGATGGAGCACGGGGCAGGGGAGAGCAGAGCCGAGGAGGAGCAGAGGCTTTCCAGCAGCGCATCATTTCCAGCTGGTGAAGAGGCTGTTGACATCTCCACGCAGACAGGCAGAACTGACACGGAAAGGTGAACGCGGAGCCAATTTGTAGCAGCAGGTGAGGATCAAACCCAGGATGAGTGGTGGCACCTGGGCCTGCCCCAGCAGACAGTTACGGGGGAGTCTCCCATCATCTATTTTGTTGTGGTTTCAGGTCATTCTTACTTTATTCTAGTTTGAGGCGGTGTGAAAGAAGCGGTGAGGAGCCGAAGGCGGCAGCAGAAGACGAGCCAAAGCCAAAGGGAGACGTCTTTGAGGAAGGGCTGGGGAACGTGGCGGGTGATTACAGAACTGCCCCAGAGCGGGGACCCACACAGACACCCCAGGAACAGGGCTGAGCTGGTGACTGGTCCACAGCGGGTTAACAGGGCTCCACGCACGCACCCCTGGCCTTGATGGCAAGGAAGGGGTAAGGCGCATCATAAAGCCTCTAAAAAATGCAAAACACAAACCACAGCCACGATGCTGGTAATGACTGGTGCTTTAGATAATGTTTAGCATATAAATAAAGTAATTGACCAATTAATGAGCACATGGCAGATGCTTGATATGCTGTAACGGGTAGGAAAATGTATGATAGAACACAAGAAATTGATTAAAGGACTAGAAAAGCGGAGCTGCAGCCTGCGAGCTGCTGCAGGGCAGGTTTGGGGTCCAGGCCACAAGTCGGGGGACGGGGACAAGGGGTTTGGTCCCCGCTGCAGAGACAGAGCAGGGCCCAGCAGACACCGAGGGTAAGGGGATAACGCCAGAAAGCCGTGGGCCCGGCCAGCTCCCTGCCATGGCTCCATCTCCCTGGTGTGAAAAACAATATTCCCCCAAGCCCAGCATTGTGTTTGAGTTTAAACCAGGAGATGGCAGCCACCAGGAGACCGTGGCGAGGGAGTCGGAATGGTGTCCGTCTCCTTCAAGCACAAGAAAAAAACCGCTTTTCAAGCCGAGAGGCTGGAAGCCGCAGGCCGCAGGTCCCTCTCTCCACACGCTGCCCGTTGTTCGGAGCAACACTGACATGCAGCGGCCGGTGAGGGCGGGAAACGCTGCCTTCCTACTGCTGTCCCTGTTTTTTTTGGGGGGTCCCCTCATCCTAAACCCGGTTCCGGGCTGAGCTGGAGCCTGGGGGCCGCGAGGCCTGTGAGGAACTGAGCCCTCCCCCAGCCAGGCCAGTTAGGCCCCAGTTACAGCCCAGTACACAGCCCCCGCTGGAGAAAGGTGGGTCCCAGCCAGCCCACCTCCCCATTTCTACCTCAACAGCACCCTGGTTTTTGCACCCAACTCAGCCAACTCTTTCCCACCAGTGCTGCCGCGACAACTTTCAGCGCAGGGCTGGCATTTTTCTGAGGGGGAGAGGTGTTTGCTGTGTGCTCAGGGAGCAGATTTTAATATCGTTCGAAGCTTTTCAACAAATATTGGATTTGAATTCCAAATATGGGCTGAGCAGGCTAATTACCAAAAACCTACAAAATTAATGTAAGAGCCACAGTTTGATCTGAGGCAAATAAATATAAATGGTATTTATTTAATATTCCCCTGCACTTTAAACAAGGGAAGTTTGCCATATTCAGGCAAAATAGCTTATTATAAAATAGCTGAAGCTGTGACCTATCGCAGATGCTGCAGATTACACAGAGCGATTAGAATATCAAATCAGACAGGCCATGCCAGAAATGGCGCTTAGCTCCTGGTGCTTTGTACTGGGCTTTCCCCAGGGCCATGGGCCAGCGTGGCCACAGGCTACCCCCCGGCTCACCCCCCCCCCGCCAGGCCAGCCCTATCTGTTCCTCCCCACAACCTTCAAATTTAGTCAATGGGGTTGATGAGCATGCCGGTGGCTCTCATAGCTCTGGAAACAGAGTCCTCTTCTTCCCGTGCTTTCCCCAGCCCTCCAGGACTCACTGACACACCACACCCCCCCCCCAATTCCCAACTCCAGGTCTCTGGCCTTCCCCCCAGCCACGAGCTGTACTCGAGATCCAACTCCCACCGCCAAACAGCCCTAAACCCTCACTGATGGCTCCACACACGCAGCTGAGCCCCAGCAGAGACCCACGCGGGGAAGAAGGACCAGCTTTCTTTTGGAAAGTTGTCTTGGGGGAGAAAACCCTCCCATAGCCCTGAACGTGGCGAGAGGCTGTTCCCGTGGCCCCTCTCAGAAAAATCAGGATGTTGCAGGGCACAGCCAAGTTATCCCAGCTACAGCACGTGCTTTCACAAACTTTAGTAATTCCCTCCTGCAATTTGCTGCTGGCGTATCGCTGCGCTTGCCGCACCAGGGTCAGCGTAAGCATCCCGCATCCCTCCTCCTCTCCCACTGCTGCAAGCATTCAGCGGGCATCACTGGTGGGGGACGAACCCTCCCATCAGGGTAAGTATGCCATTCCTCAAAGCTGAATTTTAAATTATTGTTTCGATTCCCATTTAAGGGTCTGGGCTGACAGAGAGTCTCCTGTTTAGGTTGGAAATTACACTATATTCAGAGATACCCAGGGTGACCTTTTTCTTTGGCCAGCTCCCACCCCGTCTCGGCGTGCCCAGCCGGCTGCCATGCGCACAGTCAACCAGCCAAAGCCTCATCCCATTCGCACTCCAGTAAATCCCAAGGACTAGAGTGACTTTGATGGATGTATTTCATTTTAGACTGCCCTAATGAGTTAATTAAAAGCACCTGAGTATTTAGCTTGGTTACTGTCCTTTTTAGTAATTCTTCCTCACCTCTAATTAGCTGGGTAACTCTTACCTGATTCCCTTCCCAATTTGTCTGTGTCTTTCTTGCACTGCAGGACAAGTTTTTGTAATCTTCCCCAATTCATTCAGAAATAGCCTCTAATTAATAAGGACAACGCTAATCAGAAGAGTTTTACTGAACAAGTCTATAAGCATTACAATTTCTTAATAATCAATACTTTCAAATACAGCCACCAAGATGACACCCTCTGTCCCAAATCCCAGATTACTGAAGACAAAATCTGACCTTCACAGAGCACCAGGGATGCTCAACTTTTGGTTTAAGTTCCTTTTCTCTGGATGATTTAAGAACAAACCAACCAAACCACACCAAAAAAACCAAAACCCCACAATATTTACAAGACAAGTAAGCCTCTGTGTTTAATAGTACTAATACTTGATCCAAAAAAAGGTAGGTTTTTATCATTAGAGTCAGCAAATATTCTATTAATTATAGGTTTGCTTTTGTTAATGTTGAATCCATGCAAAAAATCTATTTTTAAACACTCTGGGAATAAACCAAATTAATTTATTTTATGGACAGTACCTGTAGACCAAGATCATCTTCTGCAATTACAAGGCAGTAATTTTAAGCAGGCACGTGCTCCATCTTCTCGCAGTCCTGTCACATACTTTAGTGTCAACAGTATCATACACTGAGGCCTGGCAATAGTTCAGATGCCCATCACCTCTGAAAACACCCAGGCTCATCGCTTCAGGCACAGACAAGGGCACATCAAACATTTTTTTAAACAGAGAAACAAGATTCTCGAAGGAGAAAAGAAAAATCCTATACTGCAGTTATTTAAAAGGTCTTTATGTTGTTGGCATAACATTTTCCCCATTGTTTGTCACGTATTTTGTGAATCATCAGTTGTTTTAACCACCAGTTAAGACAACTAATTCACGATGAAGTTTTATTAGGCTTGATACCGTTAAACAAGCTATCAGTTTAGCACAGGATGTACCTTACACGTTTTACTATTTTAAAATAGTCGTTATAGGCAAATTCTAACCAAACACCGATCGAGCTCCACAGAAACACTGACTCTCGAGCCAAACCACACTGCCTGCCTCAGCTTGATCTGCTGCTGATGTAGTCAGACTCCTGTTTGTCACCAAAGTTCCTCGACAAAGAAGTGACCCTCAGAAACTCAAGCTCTTCATATATGATTTTTTTGGACAAGGGGAGAGCAGGACAGGAAAAAGCAATACAGGTGTGACACTCCATATACAGCAAAAGTGTTGTTTAAACACAGCATACAGCAATTAACTTACCATTTAAAATAGGATTTAAGTCTTCAATGTCACCCTTATTTCCTTGTGCACTTGTATTTTGAAAGTGCACATAAACAGAATATTGAACATTTAAATCTATTAAGCATGTTTCTCAGAAAAATCATTAAAAATTAGTTTGCTCTGACAGAGTGGTATTTTATACACTTCCCCGTGAGCAAACCCCATTTCCCAAGCTTGTTCAATAAGGACCGATCTCCCCACGTAAACTTAAGTTGATTTGTATCAATTTCACTACTAAGCATCAATGAACCTCTTTCTGGGAAGATGGGGCCAACAGAAAGTGTTTATGGGAGTTATTGCTGCTACCACCGTAGAGCTTAGCAGAGGTAAGCAGAATCAAGGCAACAGAGACCAGCACAGTACGCTGATGGTAGTAATACAAACCGCAGCGGTCCAGCAGGCAGAATGACTTCTCTGCTTGTCAATCCGAAAGGGAAACCTTGAAAAACATGATCATCCTTTCCTGTTAGAGATCATAAAAAATGAGAACACGCTCCTTTATGTAATCTTTCCAGTATTATAGGGACTGGGATATATTACAGTCCTGGGAGAAGTTGTACCTACAAAAAAAATCTCAGTCTTTCTTATCAAGATCACCACTTCATGGCACTTAAATCTTTCAAAGCTTAGATCCCACACCTTTGCCAAGAAACCGGTCCTTAACTTGCATGACTTCATCTTTTAAAAGAATTATTCAAATTAAAGGGATTACGATCAGCTTTGTATTTGCTGCGCCTTTTAAAAATAGAGGCAAACTTCACACTAGCCTTTGGGCAGCAGCTGGGACAGCTCTCACTGCTTCTGCTCACAATCTTCTGAAGCTGCACAAGGACCACAGCTGTAAGGTTTTACAGTTCTGCTAATATTTCAGTCTTAATAATGTGAAACGCCTCCCACCGGCATCAGATCCTCTCCTCCACAACCCAACACTGTTTTATTGCATCGATTTTGAAAAGTAGATCCTTACCAAAGGGATGAAGAGCAGAATTTGCATTTAAAAAGGAGACAGAAATAAACCCAAAGGCTGAAGAGGAACTACTCAGTGCAGTCTGATACTACAGTTCAACTGATTTGGTATGTAAATGCCATGAAAAGGGGAAGTTTTCTCTCCCCTCCAGGTCACCACTTCTCTCACACCTGCTGACTGCAGAAGCACAGGAGGACTTACGAGGGGTTTACAGAAAGCTGTCCATCTCGCAGAGCTCCAGGCAAACAAAGGAGCAAACACACTCGAAGTTGCAATCAGTCCTGCAGTCCCTGGAGTGAGAAGTAGCTGTAGAGAACAAGCACGAGAGATGCAACATCTCCAAAACTTCACAAGAATCTAGCTCTAACAGCAGGTCCTGCTTTTTGGTGAATACACATTCGTTGGGCATTTAAACTGCTGTACCCAGACCAAGAAAGCTCAGCTTCCAATGATACCTTTTTAATTACTAAAGAGTGAACAAAGTCTCTAGAGAAAACATTGGGACCTCCCCTTCTCCAAAGGAAGCAAACGAGTATTCTTTCACAACTCATATTTTCTAGTTTAAACAAACTACTGATCACTTTCAGGGAAGGAAATCCACACTTTTGGGGCAGGGGCAAAAATGAGTCGTGAATGTGACCTAAAGACTTCTAGACACGAAGATTTCTTACCCAGGTGAACATCTGAGGTGGCGGCTTCATCGACATGACCTACCATGCTATGTCAGAAGCCAGGCAGAGTCCCTTTTTTGTCAGGCATTAAACTAAACTGGTCAAACTAAACTAAAGACATTTTTGAAGACACTCTGTAAAACAGTCTAATTTAAATGAATTAGGAAATGGAGGGAAAAAAAGTGCCAGAGATTTTAATGAGCTTTGGATGAGGCACAAATGCCTCAAGGGAAAGATGTAAACTTGACTGAATGCAGGAAGGCAAACCCCGAGCTTCTCAAAACCACTGGAGAAGCGTAACACATCTGTCACTTTGCAATAGGCATCACACTGTGGAAAGAACTCTTTGCATCTGATCAGCAAGCAGATACAGAGGGCTCATAAGCAAAGACAGAAAACACCCTCCCACAATTCCAACTAGTATCAAATTTTCAGAACAATACATAAAGCAATAAAGTGACCACACAGAATGATTTACGACCCATTGAGAAAACTATTGTTTATTTAGAAAAAAGGTTACACTGGTAGAATTCAGCAGATAAAAAATTTTTTTTTTTTTAAAAATGTCATTGTGAAACTTTTCAGATTAAAGTTCAGCAATACAAAGCTCCTGTAGCTGTAATTGAAACTTCATTTATTTCAGTTTTGAAGAGAGCATTTCCAATCAATCTAAAAACAACATGACAAACAAAAGGTGTGGCAAGGGACAACTGAGCACAGGTTTAGGTTGGGATGGAAGGGACAGGGTTCATTCTTTTGTTTCTTTAAACAAGTCAACGTTGTACACAATATACAAATAATCCCTAAGCCTTGCATGAAAACAGTGCTCCCACTTGACTTTTTTTTTTAGTCACGGATATTAAAAACAGGCCAAGTAATAAATAAAAACTGAGTTTAAATGAGGTAAATCCAAAAAGGTTCAATAACTGTTTATTCATGTTTTTCAAACATCTAAAAGAATGCATTTCAGATTGAAAGAATTACTAAACTCAGGCAGTATTTTCGACAACCTAAAGTGGAACTCTGTACACATGAAACCTCATTTGCACTATGGCAACTGTTTGTTTGCAGCACATTGTGCTAAAATATGGAATAGGTAACACTTTCAGCCAGGTACTGAAAATAAATGTGTAAGAAACTAAGCAACAAGTTAAAATACAGTAATGTACAACTCAACAATTAAATCCTCAGCATGGGGAAATAAAGCAGAGAACTGAATAATTTAAGGAGATGCAGATGGGTCCTCTTCATTCACAAATTTCTGTGCAAGCTATACTCTGGAAAATACATTTCTGGTCACAGCTGGATATCTTCCCATTTCAATCTCACCTACAACAAAGGCATACATAATTGGAATTAGATGTTGTTCAAATGAACACTGATCTCACAACTTAGCATTTTATTCCATTCACAATTCAAAGAATGAGGGGGAAAATAAAACTATTTTCATCAATCAGTCATTCCCTCACCCTAGCTTAATCCACAGAACTATATTAATGTGAGCGCAGCATTGTAAGTAGTGAAACACTAATTTAAAGATACAAATAAGAAACAAGTAGTCACTTGTGGAGGTAAAAACTCTTTTAGAAGTAAAACTCCCTCAAAATGTTACTATCTCTAAATGAGACAAGAAATAAATGCAGTCAATCAGATGTTGTACATTAGGAAGAATGTTATAAAAGACTTAAACCGGAACACAGGATTACATTCTACAACCATGGTGCTATGAAAAGCATTTTTTCATACTTCACTATGCAAATGATGGGGTGTTGTCAGTATTCTAGGCCAGATGCTTCAGTTTAGCCCATTACACAGCTGGATGTGACTTCTACTGTGCAACTGACATTTACCTAAGCACTTGTTGCTTAAATCACGATGTAATCATAAAAACAGTTGTGTTTTTTGAATTGATGGCAATCCTCACTTTATATTGAATTGCTGGTCAAGATAAAACTTCACACTTCATTATTAAAGCAAGTCCTGAGTAGTGAATTTCATCTACCAAGATGCCTTCCCCCCCCCAAACATAACATTTAAAGAAACGGGGAAAAAACCCCTGGGATGCATCCTCAGCGATCAGACAATAATGGCTATGAAGGACAAAGAGTTAAAAAAATTCCATGATATTCCTTCCAAAGAGTGCTCATAATTTTCAGTTTGGAAGCTATTCACAGAAGCATCTTTTATTATTTCCAGAAGATAAAACAAAAATAAATAGTTGTAAGAAGCTATAACCTGAACTCCTACCCTTTTTCCACCAACACCCTCCAAATAGCACATGGTATCAGCATGAGCTTTGTTACCCCAAACCCGTCCACACATTTTCCCTCAGCTTCAGTGGCTGAACAAGCAATGTCACCAAATGAAATTCAAGATCCTTTTTCCAATAATCCCCCCTATGCTCTGTGAGGGCACAATCCATGCATGGAGACTTTTTTCAGAAGACACTTCTAGATGACTGGAAGATTTCAGAATTCAGATTCTGGGTTTTCCTTGTTTTGTTGGACCCTCATCGAAACACTCCTCTGTAAGCGTTATACAAGCCATCCTATAATCCTTAGGCCTCTCGGAAAAGAATTCCCAACAGCAAAGCATCTACACCTTTCAGATTTGGTCTCCATTGGTTTAGTTAGACAAACAGAAGAACTCGGGACTATATCATGGTCTTTCTCTGACACCTAAAGTAGGAACAGCCACTACGAGGAGCAAAGTTAAATTCAGAGTCTACCGCCAATAAATCTGTCCAGTAAGTTTTGCCATATAATATCACCTTAAGTATTCCCAAATATGATACCCATATAATTGAATTTCCAAAAAAATTATGTTGGAAGGGACCTCTGAAAACTATGCAGTCCAACACCCTTGCACCAAAAGCAGAATTAACTAAGAGCAGGTTGCTCAGGATTGTGGCCTGCCAAGGTAAGTTTTGAACACCCTAAGGATGGCAGCTCTGCCACCTCTCTAAGCAAACTCTTACAGTTTTTGACCACTCACAGTAAAAATATTTCCCCCTGGCTCAAATCTTTAAATGGAATTCACAACAAATCATGTTTGTGAAAGGTAGCATCACTATCTAGACCAGCCAAGACAGTCAAGAAAACAAGACAAATTTTCAGCCTCATCAATCCTTCTTCAAAATCTGAAACAAAGGACTTGTGCATTTAAAAACGTTGTCTTCCCCCTCTCTGTAACAGTATCAGTTTGACAGATAGTGGAATACAACTAAAAAAAAAAAAAAAAAAAAAAAGAAAAAAGGCAACAACAAAAAAACCATAACAAACAAAAAGACAACTACCCCCAAAAAATCCCCTCAAAACAACCCAAAACCCACCGTGGGTAATTTCAGCCCTTTCATACTCAGGCTGTTTTGCTTGTATATCCTTTACCAGTCAGAAGCCGCCACAGGAGGTATCAAGCCAAATGGAGTAAATCATAAAAATTTTTACCTTGACTGGAACAATCTTCATTATCTGTGCTTGTCTGAAGATTTATGAGTAGATTCAATGTTAAGGAAAAAATATATTTTACTACATATAATAAAAAGGAAGCTCGCTTTCTGTATTTTTCTGAAATGTTAATGTGTAAAAGGATATTGTTTCTTTTCTTCTTTCCCTCCAGTACTGTCTCGTTTTTCTTTTTTTTCTGGTTTTTCTTTATCATGTCTTGATTCCTTTAAAAAATACATATACAGGAAATAATTTATTATAGTATATATTGTACAGTTTGATTAGAAGGATTATACATATTTAAAGTTATAACTGGGTACAGCTAAAAAAAAATCATCAATGACAGTAATTAGCTTCTATGATTTCTGAGGTTATTCTAACTTTGTCTTACAGTTCTATGATAACCACTAAAGAATTACAACTGGGAACTATTGTTTGATGTTTTACAACATACTTACCTGTTTTCACCAAAAAAAAGCTGTGATGACACATGCACTTGAAAATCTGAATACAAGCAGACTAGTTTATATGTGAATCAATGCTGTTTTCACACACTTTTTCACCAAACCAGTCTGCAAATATTCTAGACTATTCAAAACCTAAAGTATAAGTTCTGAATTTTCCTGGCTACTGCCAAAATGAACTATTCCTCCAATTTATCCTGTCAGGAGTGCCTCCTGAAATATGTAGAGCCACATGATACCAGAATTTCCAGAATAATTTTCCTACACATTCATAGTGTATCTTTTTAATTTAGGCCATGAAGCAGCAATAAAATTTATGAAAAAAGAATTGGCTTGTTCTGTCAACAACAACAAAACTCAAATCAACAAAGTGAGAATAGCTAATTTTACCTTTTTGCTGCCAGAAGAGCTCTTCTCCATCTTTTCTGCTTTAATTGAATCACCTTTCTCTTTTCCTGAAGATTTTGATTTGTTCTTCTCCTTCTCCTTTTCATTTAAGCGAGGGGAATCAGAAGGACTTTCACTTTTACTATGTTTTGAAGAACCAGCTAAAAACACAACAGAAAGTTGTAATTCACAACAAATAAAAGCCTAACACGGACACACACAAAATAAAATACATACTTGTCCCATTTTCCTCTTTGCGTCGTTTAGTTGAATCCTGTGGTACCTCTCGGTCACTGTTTGAATGATCCTGGCACCAAATACAATTATGCAGATGTTAGCAGATTAAAACATACTCCTGAAGTAGTACCTGCTTATAATGTTATTTTGGAAAACTAATTTTTGAATACTTAAAATGCAACTGAGTTATTACATCTTGCGTAAAGTTTCTTGAGATCAGTTTTGAAGGGAAATTTTGAATACATTACTGTAAACTGCCCTATGAAAAAGTAACAGAGCAAAAGAAAAACAACCCTGATATGGATCACTTCTGCTTGAATAGGCCATACAACCAGTTAATACTGCAAGGACTTAGAACAGAAAGCTTTCCAAGTATATAGCAACCTTCTAAACTAGTTCATAAAAATTTCACCAACCCTTTTTCGATCTTTCCTGTCCTTTTCATCTTTCTTCTCTCTCTCTCTGGATCTTTCCCTTGACTTGTCCAAATCTTTCTTGTCCACTTCTCTCTCCTTACTCTTGGACAGTGTTGGAGTAGTGTGGTTAATGTAGTGCTGTTAAATTAAGGCAATATCACCAAATATTAATATGTATTTCTAGATGTGTAGATAAAAATTCTTACTCTAATATAACAGATCTAGCTCAAAGAGCAAAAATAAACATTAGTACTTTACTAGCAAAAAAAAAAGTGATTGAAGACACTTTCAAACTTGTCATCTGTAATTAACTTATAGCTTTGTTTTCTCAACTCCAGAAATGCAGGAACACTTTCTCTTAACTTAAACACTTAAATTAAATACACACAGCTTTGTTCACCAGTATTGTTTGATACATTAAAACAAATCAGATGTCAGTACTATTGACACAGGACATACAGTACTATTGAAACAGGATAAGCAGATTCCTGGAGTGACTTCACTTGCAATCTTGCCTGAACAAGTGAATGGAATCAGCTGCTTAAACAGGTTCTAGTTAATTTTTGGAGAATAATCTTAATCCACAAAGTATTTAAGCCAATACTTTGAATAATGTGTTTTTTCATCTAGAGTAATACAAAACTCAACCTAAAGCCTAAACTTCAAATTATAAAAGCAGCTGAACATAGAAAAGAGTTATTTTTACTCTGTAATGTGTTCTAGATTGTTATTCCACACTCTCTTCTAACCTATTTTGATAAGCTCTGTAAAACATACTAGTTTCACAAAGCCGAATATTTTTAGTATAAACTGGGGTCCCAGGGGAGGAGAACAGAAAATCAGCCACAGTAATGTCAAGTGTAATACTTGACAAAGTTTAAATGCTAGTGTGTGTGTACACGCGTGTGTGTACACATATAAGGTAGGTAGCACATGTAGTATATAAATACCAATGCATTACAGCAAGTAATTCTGCCTTTTAAAATACAATTATATAGTTAGATCCAAGAAATATTTTTCATAAAATACCAATAAGAGCACATTTTAAATTAAAAACACCCTTCCTTGGTATTTTATATATTTAAGTTACAGCAGCACACAGATTTAAATCAGTATATTTCAATCTTTCCCAGTTCCATAAGCTATCCATTTTATTTGGGAAAAAAATTAATATATTTTAATTAAAATGTTCTCTATATTTCTTTTTAGAGAGCCATCTTACTTAAAAGGACACCAAAGAAAGAGGTGAGTGGAAGATCAGTTTAGAACAATCTAGAAATCACCTGAACCAAATCAAGTATTGTTTCAAATAATTTTATTCTTTTAATTAAATTAATCCTGTCCTTTTCCAGTTCTGGTAAATGTTTAACCTACCAAAACTTGATGTTACTGGGCCTATGTTAAAAGTCACACTGACAAGGGTAGGTCTCTTTTTCTTTTATTACTTAACTGGAATTTTATTATCCTTCTACGCCAGAGACTGAACCTTCAATACTCCTTTCACTAGATAATTTTCTTTCTGCTCTTTCTTGTTCCATTTCATACACTGCCATCGCACAAATAAATTTACCCTTGCTCCCTTTTTTGATGCCAACATTTAACAGTGACTTGCAAATACATTTTTACTACGCAGCCCCATTCAGTCGTTTCCCAGAGATGATTTCCATGTGAGAAAGCAAACATGTAGTTCTGCTTTCTCCTATTCCATTTCTTAAGTTCGCATGGCTGTTCACAACAGATTCCACTGCTCTTCCACCATCCCAATGCAGAGTTTTGGAAAACTGCATCCCTTCTACCCCCCTTTACAAGAAAAGGCAGGATTTAGCTCATCAGGCTTTATCAACTTGCTTCTAGAAATGCTGCTAACTGAAACCACATCAAATTTTGGGCACTGTTTTATGTTGCGTAACTTGGGCAAAGGTCAAAGCAAGAATGAACACAAACCTAACTCAAATCTGGCACCATTTATTTTATAACCTGCAATGTAAACCAACGTCTCAATGGTCTGGACCCAGAAACTGGGTAAACTCAGGCATAAAGAAAGCCTGTAAGTGTACAACAGCACTAGACTTCTACTGACTTTCAGTGGAAGATGAACTCATAAATCTTACAGGCTTCTGAATATCCCATCCTTTCCCCAAACAAGTACATGGCAGTAAAGAAGAGCATTTAACTTGTCTTACACCATGTATAAGGAACACTGTCAAGAAGTGCCTTAAGTCTGTTAGAATGGCACTGAAGAATGAAAATTAGTTCATTAAGTAAGAAAGAATAGAAAACAGCATTTAGAAGAGGAACGAAAGTGTTGGACACCGCCCTTCCCCTGAGCACTTAAACAAATCCATGAAAAAGTCACACAACTCAATATACTTCCCGCTAAGTCTATACAAACACATTATAGTTAATTCTGAAATTTAACTTCTCAAATTGACTGGAAAAATAAAGCCATTCGTTAATCATTTAATTGCAAATAGCTTTGCTTGATTACCACATCAACATGTTAATAAGTATAAGAAATAGTTTTAAATAAAAATTTAGCTTAACTAATGAAAACTTGAGTGAAGTTTCAATTAATCAGTTTAACCTCAACTAATACAGTAAGGGAGGGAAAAGTGAGATTATACAGACTACCATATACCACACTTCAGATAGATGTGAGCTCAAGACAAATATTATAGTCTTATTTCAAAAAACTTAAATATACGAGATACCGTGACAATGATTTATAGATAATTTTTTGAAAGTATATGGATCCAATCTATAGACACTAATTTCATCAATTGTTAGAATCAAAGGATGCTTCCTATACACACTTTCCCTATAAGTAGGTATGGTTGGTACTAGAAAGATTCAATTAAAAAAACCCATCAGCAAGTGTCCATTATAAAGTCAGAGCTATTTTGAATTAAAACATATAAAGTGTTCTGAACACTTTGTTTATACAAAGAGAGCTACAAGTAAAACAACAGTGGAAGTATAGAATAGGAAGTGATAATCCATTATGCACTTTTAAATTAAGTGAATAGAAGTAATCCTAGATAAACCTGTTAAGTTATCCAGAAAGTCCAAATGGTCAGCATTTTCCAAGTGATAAACATTTGTGCTATTTAGTTACACGTTAATACTGACTGCATAATCAAAAATCTTAATAGCAACTTTAAAAGATCAATTTCCTATTAGCCACATACCCTAATATATTAGCACATTTACACTATTTGCAACTGTTTCTATGCAAGTGGTTGAGTTTAAAAAAAAAGCAACAGAATAGCTGCAGAATCTGTCTAAAATACAATATTCCAAAATGTCATTCAACTCAAATCCCACTCTACTCAGCACTTGTCAGGCCACACCTGGAATGCTGTGTTCAGTTTTGGTTCCCACTATACAAAAGAGATGGGGCCAAGCTGGAGAGGGTCCAGAGAAGTGTCACAAAAACGATCAAAGGACTGGGAAACCTGCTGTATGAGGAAAGGCTGAGAGAACTGGGTTTGTTCAGCCTTAGGAAAAGAAGACTGAGGGAAGACCTTACCACCACTTTTCAGTATTTTAAGGGGGGCTACAAAGAATATAGGGAATAGGGATGACATGGAAAAGACAAGGGGTAATGGGTACAAGTTACTCCTGAAGAGATTCCAATTGGACACCAGAGGACAATTTTTCACAATGAGAACAACCAGCCATTAGAACCATCTCCCCAGGAAGTGGCGGATTCCCCAACATCAGACACTTTTAAGATTAGATTCGGCTGGACAGGGTGCTGGGCCATCTTGTCTAGAGCGTGCTTTTGCCAAGAAAGGTTGGACCAGGTGATCCTTGAGGTCCCTTCCAACCTGGTATTCTATGAACTCTTGAAAGCATTCTTTAACATACATCCTCCTGAGATACTGAATCTCAAGTGTGTTTGCAGGAAGCAAAAGCACAAAGATTATCATTTAGGAGGTTGTCTGTGATGCTCAGAAATATAGTACTACAGCACTAGAACGTCAGTACAACAGCAGTAAGAGGAAAGAGTACTGCTACTCCAGAGATAACGTCTCAAATATTTTTGGTTTTAATTAACTTCTAAATGTTTTGTAATTGGTATCAAAAAAAGAACTAACTCTTCTAAGAAATATTTTAAGTATTCTATTACCTCTTCAGCCAAATAAATTGCTTTATCATAAGGACATTTCTACAAATTTACAAGTTTCAGAGAGGACCAGAAAAGATCTGACCCATTAAATCTCTTAAAAATATTGACAGAATGGTAAATTTCAGGGGATTTTCATTATGTTGCTTCCACATAACTAACCCTCTCTCCCTTACAGAGGTGCTATATAGCAGACTGAAAAAATCCCTCCGTTACTACACTAGCATTTACAGGAATGGAATTTGAATTTTTCTGATGGGTTTTGCCACAAAACCAAAAGTTAAATTCTCTCTGCAACAAAACATGAAAGTAAACTTTGGTGGTGTCTAAAAGATTCAAACCTTTGCTGAAGATTCCTTGAGTTCGTTGAGGTTGTCCTGTAGAAAATGAATGGAGATGACACGTAAGCTGGAATAGTTTTCAGAAACCAGAGGAACTTTGGGAAGCATGGCCGTACCCTTGAAACAAAAAACAGCTACTCCTTCGGGAATAAATCTTATGTTAATACTGTACACTGAATAAAGCTAGGAACTGAAATATTTTTTAAAAAGAAAGAAGGAGAGGAAAAAAAAAAAAGAGACAGTCATATCTATTCTCTAGACCCAACTATTAAGTAAACTACAAAATGTGTTTATATCTAATTCTTCATAAAGCAGTGAAAAAACACTCTCCCGCCAAGACAAAATATAAAGAAAAAAATAGCCTTAACTCTAAATATAGATGAACCACAGGTGAAACAGGTTTAAAACATTTTTAAACCTGTATCTTCTCCACTTTCAGTTAAATGTGGTAGAAGTCACTCCTGAATGACTTTACACTGCCATTTACAAAAAACAGGCAAGAAAAACTTCATAATTTTGAGTAGTTATCACTGTCACCTGCTTCCTCAAAACTAGTAACAGCTACTTGAGTTCTCCAAAATTAGCCTAAATCTTTCAAGCAAATCTTACATAGAAAAACATGTACTCTTTGAAAAACCAGAAAAAAAGAAAAGCTTGTTCTAAAGTTGTAAGATGGTGAAGTTTAAAGGCCCACATAATCCATCACAGTGCTCTTGATGAAGTATTAGTAACTTACAGTTTTAAATGTTCAACGTACTGCAAATTCAAAGATTCCATGAATATAGATGGTTTAGAAATAAAATAATATGGAGCAAGGAATGGCTACCCTGAGTCTTCAAGTAGGCTACGCCCATGGTTTTGTGCTGCGCTTGAATGCTTGGGGTTTCTCTTTGCTGGGTAGTAGGCTTGGTTGCCACATCTGGTTTTATCGTAACGCAGGGCTCAACATGGTGGGAACCCATTGGAAATAAACAAACCTCGAAGGGAAGGTACAACAGAAGCTGCATGCGCACTGAATATACACAACTACAGGAGAACTGATCACCAAGGAGACTTTAAAATGGAACTCCTTTCAAGACTCCTCCTTAGAAGGCACATATCGGTATGATGCTCATCAAGAAGCCTGATGAATTCAGAGGTATCGTACATCCCGTATCATCCAGGAATCTTCAGTGCTATAGATTCTTCAATAGAAGTGCAGAAAAATATGCTCCACTCTGCTGCAAAGACTCATTTGCTTGTAGCTACCATTGCACTCCAAAAAAACTCACTGCTTAAAACAATGAGGCACTTCTGTGTAAAAATTCTCTTGCAATTTCCAAACACTATTTACAAAATTTGTGCTAGGTCCTTGAAGCATTATTTTGGTTAATTAAAAATATTTTTATAGAAAAAAAGACAGTCCGCCAATAAAGAAAAGGAATGCATTTTCTAATGCAACATAAAACCTCCAGTGGTTCCAGTGTATACTTGGCACAAAACTTGAAGGAAGTCGAACATTGGCATCCCAAACTTGTGAGCCTAACATGGGTGCTGCCTTCCTCAGGCTATACTAACCTTTACTGTTGAGGAATGTGATGGAGAAGAATGTGTATCAACTTTGCGGCGTTTTTGTTCTGAGGAAAGAAAAGAACAATAGCATTATTAAAACACATCTAAAGGAGGATAATGTAATAATATGGCTTTCTCAAGTTCCAAAATAATTTAAGCTAGAATTCAAGTTTTACCACTACGTAAATTTTGTTTTTCTTGAGCTATCTAGAGTTACCAGCATTCCTTGACCATCTTTATGAAAGTTTGCAGGAAAAGTATAATGTGAACAAACTGCTGCAAAATTATGCTAATTTCAAACTTCCACTTTATGTAAGCCTGTATCTGAATTTCAGAATTGCTATGAAGACCGTGAAAAGGTGAACTCAATGAAAAGCATTGCAACCCTCCTTTACCTGGTTTGCCTTCAGCAGTGCAAGTATAAAACTCAACACTGGCCTCAGACTATAAGAACTTAAAATATGAACATTAAGGATTTGTTAACCCCTAACGTAAGAAGGAACTGATAAAGCTTACTGTGTCCTTCTGAAGGACACAAAGGTCTACATCTTCCATATTGTCCATCTTCTATGCAAAGGTATGATGAAGCTCTCCAAGTACACTCTTGGGGTTTTTGCATTAAATCTTTGCGAAACTTGCAAGGCCACAGCTATACAAGTACATTTTAATAAAAGCCCATTAAGACTTACACTAAAAAAATAATAGGCTTTATGAAAATGAGCACTCACTGAAGACATGTGCAGTTCACACATTCACACAGTTTGCCTTTTGGAGATATCCTGACTACCTACTTTAGGCACTGACTGTATTTAAAAGCCAATGCCAAAATGCTAGCTATTATGTAGCAATACTTTCTCACCATCTCTAGCATTTTTTGACATTCAGTGATTTTCCAGTGACACATTTTATTTTTCTAGACAAGAACAGAAATTAAATATGCAAACTTACCCCTTTCAGATTCTGATGTTTCTGATCGGGGAACAGGTGACTTCAAGGACCCAGCTACTGGCACCTTTTCTCCTCCTTTAGCATTTTCCTTGGATTTCATTTCCTTCGCTACATCTCTTTCTCTGGACGGCTCCTTCTCTCTCTCCTTTTCTGCAGTTGACTTTGCCTCAATGATGGTAACAACTGTCTTGGATTTTTCTTCTTTTGAAGCTTTTTCTTCTTTCTTCACTTTTTCCTTCTCTTTGTCAGATTTTGGCGTTTTCTCCTTGATCTCTCTTGCTTTATCATCTTTGTTTGCCCGTTCTTCCTTTGGTTTATCTTTCCCATCTTTCCCAAGTGCCTTCATCTCTGGAGTGGCAGCTGGAGTCTTGTCTTTTTTTTCTTTATCTTTTTCCTTCCCGCTTTTTTCTTTATCATCTTTCTCTTTAGTAATTTTGCTGCATCAAAAATAAAAAGGCCAATTAGCATGTATACAAAACCAGCTCTAGTTTTATTACAAAAGCTTTACTTCTGATGTTTTGATAGAACCTCCCGAAGCAGTCACTGTCAGATTTCAGATTAGCTGTCTCTTTATCAGAACAGCAACAAGCAAATGCTCTCATTTGTTTTATTTTTATTTAGCTAAAATGGAATGCATTTAACAACAGTGTCAGATCAGTACAGCTGTACATTTTAGAAGAAATAATCTCATTTATTAAACTTTGAAAAAATGGAAACTATTCATATAGAACCTGAAAGTAAAAAAGAAAAGGCAGGTCAGTTGCAAGTGTAATTCTATCCTTTGGAAGGAAGAAAATACACAATATCAAAAAGTAGTTTTTCCCACCTATTAGAAGCACTGTTTCCATTGCTTGTTGTCACCTTCGGTGTAGCATTGACAGCTTTATTAATAACTTTCACCACACCCTGAGACTTCTCCTTTAATTTATCTGTTTAAAAAAAGAAAACAGCTTTATTTCAACAAGCTAATATACACCCTACTGGTTAAAATAGAACAAGTAGCCCAGCACATTCATGTAAGACCATGTGTAGCTAGCAGTTAAAATAGGTAATTAACTGCAGAACACCCTCTCCCAAAACCAACTAAAAATAAAGAACACGCACTGACCCTATTTAGCATCACATTTAGATTTTTTTTTCCTCTTTTCAGTTTAATGAGCCAAATTTTGAGAAAGTAGCCTGTAACATCAGAAGAACTCTACTAAAAAAAAAAAAAAATAAAATCATAGGTTTGTTTACCAGCCTCCTCGGTAGTGCCTTCTTCCAGTCTAACTGTATTTATTGTGAGAGATGTAGGCATCCCAGCACCACCTGGCCCATTTTGCACTGTTGCAGCTACAGCATTCCTGGCAGGTGGGTCTTTGTGGTGGAATTCATTTTCAGGTATCATGAAAGGCTTCCTACTTTTCAACTGCCCAGAATAGCTGCAAGTCGCACAGATTGTTAAATATGCACAAACATAAAGCAAAACATGGGTTGAATCTTAAATGAGGATCTAATCTAACAGTTCATCTGTTATTTATTTCACAGTTTTTCCCAACTGATATGCAGCTTCTTCCCCTTTTTATCGATGAGCTCAAAAAGAAGGAGGTGGGGGGAGGGGAACAAACAACCCACAACAAACAAACAAAAAAAAACCAACCAAAACCAACCCACTAGACACAGAAGAAGCCCTACCTCCACCCCCTCTTCACCACCACCACACACACACACCTGACAAACACACAGAAGAAACAGTCTACCGACAAAACTTAAAACTGTTAGGGAAACCTGAATTGCCCCTCAAACATACATGGATGATTCTGCATTCATCAGAGAGAGATGTAAAACATAACTAAGTATTGTAGTTTAGCATTTTAGCATCTTGCATGAATAGCCCTTGGCTGTCTTCATTTTACTCTCCTTCTTATCTACTTGCTGCTATATTACTTCTCTAAAATTAAGCTATGCTCCTGTGAGTGGAAATCTTTACTATTTAAAGTGTTTTACTAGAGTCTTGTAATGGAAATTAGTGATCATCCAGCACAAAATGAAAGTTTTCATTCACACTGCCAGCCCTGAGATGCAGGATAGTGAAATCTTCTGTGATAAGGTAAAAATCAAATGTTAGGACTGTAACAGTTCCGAGTCTTTAGAAGCTTTTCATGATCCACTTTTAACCACTTTCTTAAAGTAAGGTGTTGTTACCCCATAGCCAATGCATATAGATCAGGTCTCTTCTCTTTCTCTTCCTGACATATCTTATGTACTCTTCTTTCCAAGGCTTGGCCCAGGTTCAGCACTTTTGGATACCATGGAAGGATTTTGGTCAGCACAATCAGGATATTTCTGATATGTGTATATTCACCTGTTTCAAGGCAGTGCACAGAAGCCTACAAGACAAATTAAATCTAATGAAGTTGGTTTGGTTTTTTTAAAGCTTCCAAAAACCTAATTTTTTCAGCTTCTTTATTTACCTTAGTTAGTTTATAGTGCCATTTGTGTACCACATGTCTAAAATTCTCATAATCCAATTGATCAGCTTTATTTCCACCATCAAATCCAGTCGCCCGTAATATAGTTAGGAAGCCTGGATAGTTGCCACACTCCTACATGCATGTAAAATAAAAAAAGAAAAAAAAAAAGAAAAAAAAAGAAAAATAAGAAGAAAAAAAAAAATCATTGTCGGGAAGCATAAAACCAGTCATTTGCAAAAGTTAATGATAACTGAAGCACCTTTTCACTGATTCTGCTAAAGACTAAGACATGATCACATTTTAGAAGACTTGCACACATTTCCTTTTTCTTAAAAAAAAAAAAAGCTTATTTATGTTGGAATCTTAGTTGTGGGTGAGAGAAAAGATTATTTGTAATTTAACTAGCTCTTGCAAGGAGTTCTGTGAGAGTTTCCATATGCTCCCTAAATTATCTTCAAGACAAGCTATGAGAAAATCAGAAATATAATTTTTTTTTAGCCACTGTATTTTTTTGACACTACACAAAATTCTGTTAAAACTACATGAATTGCAGAAACTCAATTCTAAGATTATGCCATCAGAAAAATTCAGTCACAGAGTGTTTTTAAATCTAACTAATGATTTTGCTAAACCCATTTTTATTGGGCCGAATTACACAAGTGGTCATTATATATTCTTATGAGCAAACTCATTTTAATAACTTCACATACCTTTTCATATATGACTCTGTCACTATGCCATCTAGTCACAGTCTCCAGCATACAGCATAAAAACCTGCCATATCTACTAGCTTCATTTTCAGTGCAACTTGCAACTGTATATATAATATCAGAGAAAACCTGTGAATAGCAGTAATAAAAAGTTACAGTGACTTTACTGAATTACAAAAGGAACAAGAACAAACAAGAATTTCAAATTTCTCTCATCTAAACCACCATTAAGCTGGATTCTAAGTTTAAAGGAGATCTCTTATAAAATATTCTCTGTTTGTTTTCAAGACTTTATTACCAACTTCTGGTCCTTCACACTTAGCCCAGAGCCTAAGCACCGCATATAGCAGCTGCTGACACACAGTTTTCCATAGTTAAAGTGTGTCTTCATTGGCATATAACTGTTTTGTTTTCAAATTAGTAACTTATTTGAGCAGGTAGAAGTAAACACCTAGCCAAGCTGATGCAAAAGGATTTTTTTTCCTGGACTGCACAGGGTCATCAGATAGGGCTCATGCAATTGCCTACTTTTGTCACCTAGAACGTGGACTGAGTATCTGAGTAAGAATGCTCTTTGGGACCCATGAAATCAAAGCAGATACCCACTTCAGATCTCTCATCTCAAAGGAAATCAGACAATCTTAACTGAATGTTCATATGAAAACAATCTTCACCATGATTTTTTTACAATACAACCCCATACACATCCTTTTAATCAAAGCTCATAGTCAAATCTGTTATAACTGTAGAGATGATGCACTAACTTAATAATTTGATTTCTTATAGCAGTAAGTGCCAGGACAGTTCTGATACTCCGAACAGTACAGTCAGCTGGTACTGTTGGAGCTGAATGCATCCCGCAAGATTCTTCCATCTACGTTCTCCACATTTTTCCTCCACAGGAGGAAAAAGAATGGCTATACGAACAGTGAGAACAGCCTGAACTAATGCCTCCTCCAACTGCCCTGTTTGACCCAGAAAGTCAGTCTGCTACTGCTATCAAAAGTACTCCCTGTGTCGCCACGGGAGTCCCAGCAGTGATACAAATTAGTCCAGTGTCTGCAGTACCATTTGCCAGGGTCAGAAGGGTCCTAAGGATGCTGCTGGGGGAGGGGGGGGGGGGGGGGGGGGGCAAGTATAAGCAAGTTGATACTACAGCAGTATGGCGCACACTGCTAAAATGGGAGGGTTAGATGAGACCATAGAAACACAGACCACTGGAAGGTTGCAAAACCTGAATGCAACTCCTATGACTGCTAATGACTTTGCTCTGAAACTCTATTCTCATTAGGATAAATCAAAAACAAAATTTCTTGAAAATAAACCCCTGAAGCTCTAGGAAAACTTGGTTTGTAGAATCTGAAGTACAAAAGGGAACTTTGACCTGTCACAGATTCTAGGATTAAACATAGGTAATGATTTTGTTTACCTATTTTGGGAGGCAGGTGGGTTACCAGGGAGGGAGGTGGGATACTAGTTCTGCATGCTCATAATAGTAATTAAGTACATACACACACACACACACAGTTCTAGCTACTTACTCTGTCATAGCAGAGAAGTGTGGAGAAGTTGGGTGTTTTCTGCTGATGCACAAGTTCTACAAAGTGAGCACAATAAACTGCATCGATTGCCGAAAAAATGCATCGAGGAAATATACATAACTGCAAAAATTTTGTTATAGTCTCATTTTTGGTAGACTCTTCAAAAACAAAGAAATTAAGAGAAAAAAAGAAAGAAAGAAAGTTAATGGGTTAACACTCAACTACTCTCTTCCCAAGAAGTTCAGTATCACACATCCATATTCTTGAGTTTGTACATTAGGCAGCTTGTATTCCAGACATATCTTCAGCACTGCTCAGAAAAAGTAAAAATAAGCTTAACTGTTTGTGGATGCAGGGGGAGGGAAGGAGGGTGCTTGTAGAAAATCTTTATTTGTTATTGGGAAAATTCTTCTGTTACACAATGGGGGAAAAACTGGCTCAGAAAAAACTTTGGTAAACTTCTACAACTGCTCAAATTCTGCACACTAGTGAAAGAAACACCATCTGCTACAACACTTGTTTTCTCCCTTCTAGATAAGGGCTGACCTTCAGCTCAGTTTCCTTAAAAATGGATGAACACGCTGTCTATATACAATCCCTTAACAATCATTCTTCCTATCAACCAATTATAGGCATTTAAATAGAGGAACAGTCAGTCTTCAGCAAACCTCCATCCCAAAACGCACACATTTTGTGAAAGTTTCATTCTACCACTAAGTAAAAGACTGCACTGTATGCTCAACTTGTTCCATTTGACCAACCAGTGGTTGGTCAACACAACAGCCAAACACATACCCAAACCGGTCCCATGGCAGCTCTTGCCCAGTTAACAAGGAGCGTAAAAACAAGCTGGGAGGGATGTACAGCACAAAAGGAAGGCAGGAAGAAAACAAACATATGGATGAAAGGACAGAACTGAAGACGGCAATGGGTGCCTTCAGAAGAAGAACAGTCATGATCCTCATGAGGGCAATTGGTGTTTTTGCACTGGGATTCTTGCACAGGCTGCAGGGCACAAGTCATAAAAGCCTGGATTACTTGCTTGGATTCTGTGATGCTCATGGAATAAAGCTTGTTCAATAAAGGACTGTCAGCTTTTCCTTAACTAAAAATTTTATGTTGATCTTCTTTAATCTTAGCATCTACCCCTCAAAGGTCATAACAAGCCTTTGACACTTTAAGAAAAATCAGCCAAGAGAATCACAGCTCATAGAACAATCAAGTGTGTAAGTTTTACTTCAAAAGTGTAAAAGTAAAGCAAGTAAGCAGCCCGCCAGAATAACTAGTTTCCAATTGCTAAAACTACCAATCTACTTATTCTGCCAAAAATTAACCTACTCTTAATGATATAACCACTCTATCAAAAGTATCTACACAAGAAGAAAGTCTTCTTTAAAAAATTAAGTATTAGTAATTTTTAAAAGTAACAATTAAAAATACACTACAGTAGATGTGCTGTTCAATTTCCTCATACAGCACAATTACAGATAATTTCTTTCAATGGGAAAACTGCTGAAAAAGTTAAGTTCATCTCCTGATGCAATGCGGGGAAACTTCTTGCAGCTGAAGCCTGAGTACTCAAGAGCCAACAATAAGCCATTCCCCCCACCCCACAAATGCGTGTATTAAGAGTACACGTTTATATACAGATCATATCTACACAAACAATTTTCTACATGCCTTTGGGTGCCTCCTTAAGCAAATTTATCAATCAGCTCTAGACTAAGCTTCAGTCAGGTAGTAATTTTTCAACCAGTAATTTCATGTAGCTACTTAGCTGTCCGTACCAGTACATTAAATATTTATAGGCAATAATTGTTCTTAATTTAACTGTCAATGTTTCTTCATTAAATCAGTTGCGTGTATCTTACATGAGTCGGACAATAAAACGCTTTTCCACTGGATTATGCTAGGCTTCTTGGGACAGACGAACAACTACTTCCAGTTACAAACTGAAAGTTCTTCCAGAGAAAACTGACCAGAGAAAAACATTTCAGATTAACCACACTAGCAGAGTTCACAATCAATATGAAACATTGCAGAGGCTTTGTCAGAGAAAAAAGTTTGTTCTGCCTCCTGCATATCTGCCATATGAAACATTTGCATGCTGTTTCATTTCATGGTGCTGTTAGGCTGGCACATTACTTATCTTGTCATTGGAACAGGGTTTATGTTACCCCCCAAATACTGGCCTATTGCTCCTAATCGATTACAGGACTCAAACAAATTAAGTTAACTCAAACCACTTATTGAAAGTTTACATGCCTATTTCTTGCAATTATCCTAACTGCAGTAAATAAGCGCAAGCCATCTTGTAATTACAACTTTCCACTGAATTGGTCAATCTCTTATTTATTTTCTAAATTAGCGCAATATTTAAAAGGTCCTGACATTGCAAGAAACAAAGAAAACATCTCCCTGAAAACCAACTACTTGGTATTTGCAGCAAAGACACGCTACCTTCTAATTAAAAGTTTAACTTGCTAACAGACCTCAACACGTAGAGATCAAATTTTAAAAACAACGTAAGAGTATTAGTGCAAGCTGAACTTTTAGTTCTGGGGACAGTGATGACTATAAAAACATCCAGAGTGTTTCCTCTACACCCACTTACTTGCCAGAAGCCAGTTATCCTTCTCTAGTTTCAGTCTCTGTAGAACCCTCTGCACATGCTCCAACTGCTTCTTCTCCTCTTCAAGGAGCTTGTCCTGAAGAGCTGTGCAACGTTCTTTTTCTTTTTTCTTTTTATTTGGAGGCTAGAAAATGTCAATGCAACATACTTAGTATTATGCTAACACTTGCCATAAGTAGAGCAATTAAATTCCTGATAATGCTAAAGAATACTTGAAAAGCTTTCTATTTCACTAAATAATGTTCTGCTCTAGAAATCAACTGATTTTATGAACACTGGCTGACTAAGCTTAAGAGAAAAGTGAACAGCTAAACCACAGATACAGGTGTCAAAGACTGCTTTCTGAAACACAGATTTTCCAGTAATTTTCACTCAGTGAAGTCACTGATACTTTTAACGTGGGAATTATAAGGATGAGTCAGTCTAAATGATATGAATGTGACAAATCAGAATGGATGAATCAGGTGACAAAACATCCCAGATCTAAATGACCTTAATATAAGATTTCACAAAGAAAAAAAGTCTTTCAAGGTTAGAAAGTTTAAACCAGACCATAAAATTACATAAACATACCATTTCCTGATTGTCATCTATGGCTTTCATCTGGACTTTAAGTTTATTGACTTCTCTGTCATAGCTACTATGTGGGACGGCTAGGTCATACATTGTCAAAGACCAGAATGTAGCATAAAACTGAGGGCTGATGTCGTCCCAAACCTTGGGAAGGTGCAGAGAAATTACAGCATCATGAACAGGAGCCATCACCAGCTCACACGATGTAATGTATTTGTGAACTTTGTGCTGCTGTTTATTTCCCTTCTCGGCTTTTTTTAGTTCATCATACTTAGACTGTGGTTAAAAAAAAAAAAAAAAAAAAAGAGAAATTAGTAATCTTCGTACAGAAACAATACAATTTAACTTTTATAATATAATTTAACTTTTCTCAAAAACCTGTCTAAAACATTTACACACATGAAATGTCATTTATGTACACAAACCACTTAAGAATACCATACAGAACTTTTAGTATTCATCCCTATTGGACAGATTTACCTTCCTTCACTGATGCTGCTACCTGTTGTTATCATAACACATTATACTACACCGAGTAAGAATTGCTCCTGATAGTTAACGTTTTAGATGCAGGGATGAATTTATTTCTGACACTTCCTGAGATACCACACCTTTTGGCAGCTGCAGCATTCTCCTCCACAGCAAATATCCATCTAAAACATCTGCAGAAGAACTTACACATTTGGGGGGAACAGGAAAGGAGAGAACTACTGATCACCCAAATCATCAGAAGAAAGAGATAACTTCATTAGCTACAACTTCTGTCAGCTGTGTGAAAGCTAACACATGGGCTGTGCTTTTTATGAAGATAAAGGATAACCTGTTCCCAGCCCACAGCTGCTCTTTCTACCTGTACTCATAAAGCTTCTGTAAGTTTTATTTAGCAAACTGAAACTTTGGTTCCTGCTAAACGCATATATTGATAACATGTAATACAGCAGCACTAACAGCAGACAAACAGAAGAGTTCTACTTACAGAAATATGGTGTGCATACATGGGTCTCGAGAGGAAAAATGCAGCATCATGAGGTGTATGAAACTCATTACAGAGAACGTCAATAGAAGGCACTCGCTTAATGTAATCCTCTGTGCTTAGATTGGATGCTAAAAACCCACCAAATTGTACCAGGGTGTCATGGCACTACATGTGAAAGACAAAGATACCAAACAGTATTATTTTGTTTAAAAGTGAAGTTAGGGAGAGATTGAAAGCTTTTTTTTTTTTCTTTTTAAAAAAAGCTAACACCACATTGTAGACCACGAATTTTCTCATGGCGGAAGAGATGCTATATTTCCCATGCCACATACTTGTCACTCAGTGCTGACTCAAATCTATCTGCACCTAAAAAAAAACCCAAACAAACAAAAAACTACCCTACAAAAGCCAGAACTGTAAAAGCATTCTATTCTACCAGAATAAAATGAAACTAGTTCCTACTGCTTAAGGCAGCAAAAGAATTCAATTCAGGCTGCTGCTTTAAAAAAAACAAAGAAGAAACTTCCTCAAACAGAGCAAGATCAGAAAAAAAATAATAGCTGACTTAAGAAATAAGAACTTATTTTTTTCTGACAAAGGATGTTTTAATCTTTCACTCAGAAGTCATTTGTCAATACAATATATATTTAATATACCCATATATTTTAATGAGATTACTGCAACTGATTTGGAAAATTCTTATATACTCATATTTATTGTGCTGAATATTCTTATATCTTCTGCTGATATGCTAGAAGTTACCAAAGAAAAGGAGGGGTTCTTATAAATGCAAATGTTTTTACTTGCCTGATCATACAGTTTTCCCACCAGCTTCAGATGTTTTTCCCCTCCCTCTTGAAAGATCACACCATTTCTCTGTTGAGCCATAAGCAAGCACAGTGGAAGGGCAAGATCATGGTCCAATAATGCATCTTTCAATCTCTGAGAAGATTTTTTTGTATTCCTGATTTGGCCAAAGTATCCACCCTGCACAGAATAGAAAAAGTTACCCAAGTTTGGAAATAATGCATCACAAATGGAAACCATACATGCTTCTGACTGCGGAAATACTGATGAATTAACATCAATACAGTTTCTTGTCCATCAATAAAACTCACTCTCTGGATCCTATACTGCAACACAAGTATATAAGAATCAGAAACTAGCTGGTCTTGCATGTTATTAATTACGTCTTTTATACAGTAAATGAAGAGCGACATTTCAGCTCAGACATCATGACACTGCATTTTAGACCTAGGCCTGCTGTGATCTGCTCAAAGTCTCTGTTCAGTACAGGAATTTCAGATTTTAGTTCCGATTATAGCTATTCAACTCCCTAGAGAGATGAGTCTAAGTCAGACTCAACTAGGTCTTTGACACCAAGGCTGCAACGGTTTTAGCTGTTTAAATGGTTTAAGATACTACTCTACACAACAGCAAGCTACTACCCACAGAGCAGGGCTAAAACAGCAGGACTGCACAACGTACAAGCTCACTGGCTGCTGTAATTTGTGGGTCTGTCATGTAACACTGGATAATGAAGGCTGCTTTCATTAATATGGGATGCTGTGAAGTACAACAATTAAGGCTCATGTATACATTGTCTTGGCTGCCTGTCTGCAAGGCCTGTAAAGCTCAGTGGAGTGGGAAGCTCTCTGATGAAAGCAGAAATACCTTTCTCAGCTGTGCTGCCAGAATTCATGAATCAGTCTTTAGAACAACCATTAATAAGCAATAGCTATTATAAATTTAACACGAACACACCTCAGCTTTTAGTTGTTCTCCACCAGTCATGGCTTCCAATTGTTCCATTGTCATTTCCTCTGTAATTTCTATCCCTGCCATCTTCTGTACTACCTCTTTTAAAATAAGCAAATCAAAGCTGCACAGAAAACAGAAAAGTGGAGTAAAAACAAGAAAATTTGTTTAAGAAATGGAAGCTATGACATTCAATACACAGTACAAAGCAACACTATGATGCACATTAAAACAAGTAACATTTTAATTCTTTTTTGAAAAAGAAACTAGTATGCTGAGTGCACAAGGATTTCTTTATGGCAAGTAAAAAGTTAGTACTTAAAAGCAATGCAGGCATTCAACAGCTGGATTTCAGAACACCCCTTCAGAACAATTTCATTGTTTTTGAAAATAATAGTGACTGTGGTGCTATTAACTTTTAAATATCAACAAATTAATCATAAAGTTTATTGCTCCCTTTTGTTGTTTACATACTTCAAGCCATATCTGTACGGTTATTTCATGAACATAGAATATTCTAAACTCCATTAAAAATTTCTACAATGGTACAGAGCCTTAGAAATTTACTGGCAAAATTAGTCTGAAGAGGACATTTGGAACATGGAAAATGCTTTTTTTACATGAAACACAGAATATACAAAACACTCCAATAATCATCCCGTCCAGAGGACTAGGCTTTACTTCCTGCTCCGAATTCTGTAAGGGCAATGACTTTTCCTCAACATATAGTAAATTATATCATGATCATTCAAATCAGCAATATTTTCCAGTAACTTCTGAAATTTGTGTGACCTACTTATAAAAAGCGTTGACCCATGCCCTCCAAAACAGAGTGTTATATTTAAATAATTTACATTGTTTATATTTTTGTTTGTTTTTGCAACCATAAGTATGTTTTCTGTCTAGTAACTATGCAACACCAGCACATACTCCAATTCAAATACTTGAATATTCCAGTCCTATGGAACTGTCACAGTGGTAAATCCATTTTATTTCTACAACCCTAAATACTAAACTGAATATTAAAAACAATTTGACTTTTTTTTTTTTTCCAGAAGTCTTAATACTTAATTCTGGGCAAAAACAAGAAACATTACTTACCCTTCCTCTGTAGCTCAATGTGATTGTACCATCATCAGAATACAAAACAAATTGGGGACAGGGGAGCACATGAGACTGAGTGTCTACATTGCAGGGAAGGGAAAAAACTAATTTCTCAACATAAATACCCTAAAATAACATGCTGCGTTAACTCCACGGATAAGCTGTCTTTCAGTAAGCATATGGGGACTCATAATAGAAAAAAGATGATACTCACCTATGTGATAAAAATAACAGATTAAAATTAAATAAATAAATGAAACAATAATATTAAGTGATAATGATGTAACGACAAAAGGGAAAGCAAGTAAGTTGCAAACCTTGTTTAAAAAAGTTTTTTTGAGTTATGATTAACACTGATGTATCAAGAAGCAATTTCAACTGCCATTAAATAAATTGAACAAAGTACTTAAAATAATATTATAATGTTAAAAGCCATCCCTATAGAAAAGACATTATGAGAAAGAAAAAACTAAATCTGTAACAGTCACATCCTTTTATATCATGGATACCTATTTTTTAAATAACATATAATAATTTCCATGACAGTATTACAGACCAGCAGGGTTTTTTCCCTGTCTGGGTAGTTGTTAAGAAAACTGTATTAAAGTAAGTTACAGATCAAAAAATCAGTACTTCAAAAATAATGTGTCACAGTTAAACAATTAAAGAAAAATAACATACTAAAGAGGATATTATTCTTTCTGCTATTTAAAATTCTTAACCTTCCTGGTATTATGAATGGAGTTTTACCACTACTAGACTAATTACTGCATCAAGCACCCATGTATCAGCAAACACCAAAACAATACATTATAAAAATTGAGTTTATAAAGACCAGTTGTGCAAGACTTGCCTTTTCCCAGCTTTCAGTTGGTTGGCTACATATTGAAGTAGACCAGCAAGTTCAATTGGGTATTTTCGGAAAACTGCACCACAAAAGCTAGCCAGACCTAAAGCAAGGAGAAACAGCTGTCACTGCACATCATGAGATACTAATTGGTAAATAAGCATTAACGAAGTACACACACAAACACAATTTGTATTTTTGTAATACAAATAAAAAAGTTTTCCTATTTATTAAATTTGCCAACTCTCTGCCTTGTTTAAAAAATTAGCTGGTACATCCAAGTGAAATATTGATCATAATGATCAATAGTATGGTAGATCATAGGGAGGGTGAAGCATTTTAAACATTAATGTAATAAATAGAACAAGAATACTAACTCTGCAGCCAACTCGAGATCGTAGTGTCATCATGCTTCATTCTCTCCTTTTCAGGGTTTGCCAGAGCTTCAATGATACAGTCTTTAGTAGAGTTAAAGAGAATATTTTTCCTCAATTTGTAAAAACAAAAAGTTACACAGACCTGTTTTTCCAGGTCCACAATTTGTAATGTATGAACATAATATGCAAGTATAGCAAGCATAATATAAGGGATCCGCTAACATAGTTATGGTATAAAAAAATAAAATCATGAAAGAAATTATAACTTAAAAAGCAGTATTTACCTCACTATTTACAGGATCATCATGCCTTCAAAAATAGAGTGAAAGTAGTAAAAAACCCTTCAAAATAAAGCATAATTTTCATAGTGTGAAAGAACAAATAGAGAGGGTTCTGTAACCCGCTAAGAGGGCAAAGGTATTTGCAAACTTCACTGAAGTTTCCAGCAAAAAGCAGCAAGAATAGAAAACAATAGAAGGTAATATTTACTCACAGACAACAGGTTTAATCTGGCTACAGCTGCAGCTTTATCAGTAACTAGATATATTGACTTACATAAAAGGATACATGCCAAAACATCGTAGTTCAGTGAAGTGAGGTATTTCAGTGAATCAACAACTGGAGTTATTAAGTTATCGTATTTTTGTATTTGTGATAAAATCTGAAAGTTACAAAAGATATTCAGCTGAACAGGAACAGTATTTCTTATCTTTCACATAATAAATCAAAACTGTTTAACAATGCTCGTCTTAAAAACCTACACAAAACATCCTTTGAAATCAATTTTTCAGAAGGTCCTAAACCATTTTCAAAATAATAGGTAAATCTCATAAATTTATCTAGTACCTTCGAGATATCAGTGAAACATGTCTCTAACATGTAAAAACAATTCTGTATAATTATTTTTCTTCTCAATTATCAGAAAATAAAATCACGGAAACATTTCACTTTTTTTCCCCCCCTAAGATTTCTTAAGAATCCTAAACCTTATAGTAAGAGTTCCTGTTGCTACTTATAATAATAAAAAATTATTTTAAAAAAATGAACCTAGGTCATGAAAGAATACAAAGTAAACTGCATTAATAAAGTTTTAGAATGTTCTCTTTGGTACATGACCGGCACGCATATGTGTGTGTATTACAGTATTAATCTCTTCAAGTAAAGTCTAAAAACTGGTAGATCAATAATCACAAATCACATTTGTGAGTAAGGTGGAGGTCCATCAACATACTTTACACCTCTCAAGCATTCTGTAGCACCAAGTAATCTTTAAAATCCTCTCCAACTTCATAGGTGTATTTCAGACTTCAAAGCTTTTTGTTGTCTCTAAATGACCCTGATGTATCTTCATCACACACACATACAGCTGCCCAGAGCAACCTAACTTGAATTTGCATTCTGCATAACCTGATCAGCACATCCCTGTACCTCTGAGACCCACCTCAGCCATCTCAAATCAAATACTTCACTCCTATAAATAAGTGGATGTCATTTTCTGTGCAGTTGTGGTTGTTCAAGAGCTACTGTCATATTACATATCTCAGACCTGTGCACTATGAACAAATAATCATATTTTAAAATTTGCATCAAAAGTAAAAAATAATGAAATTACAACTGCCCTCTCCCTAAGACAGCAGGTCCTTTCCTGTACTTTAATATCTATTGTTAGGATGAAATAGTATTCAAATACATGTAGATACACACATAATCAAATAAAATTGTAGGATTGCTGTGGCTGAGCTTCCCAATTTGCCTTCCAGAGGGTTTCACATTTTCCTTAGTTAAACGCCTGTAAAAGAGAACATAGTTTATTGCAATAGACAAGCTAAAAGAATACTAAAACAACAGGTTAGTTCCAGTGAAGAAACAACTTTATTAGTTGCAGAAATTAAATTCTCACTAGCAGATGTGTTTTTAAGAAACCTGATCATAAGAAATATTACTCCTCTGGGAATCTGAAATTTGTAATCCTGTAACATACAGATAGTACAAACAAACTAGTTGTCCCTGTATTACTATGGACTGTATTCTAGTTTCAACTTTGAGCACTTTGCATTTGGAAGCTGTCAGCGAGACCTATACCACATATAAATATAGCATGTGATGCTGTTCATATCTCCTGCAAATTTAATTTAGCCACAGATCAGTCATTTTACATTTGTTGCATTCTGCTCACTGAAAAACAATATTAATTTCATAGTTTTACACTTCTGCAGCATTCCCTACTGAAGATATGAACACGAAACCTGAAGTTGATACACAAAGTAAATTGTACACATAGCAATCTCAACAACTGACAGCATTGTGGCTCATCTGTATGATTGAATCTACTATACAAGAGAAGGGATGTGAAGTTTTACAGTCTATGCCAGCTATGCAGCAAGGCAGAAAAGAATCAGAATCATTGTTTCCAGCTTTCACAGCTTCAAGTCCAAAGTCTTTTACCCAGTAACAATTATTCTGTCTTGCCTACGTATAAAGGTTCTAATTATCCACATTATAAAACCACAGCATTTGCTTTTGGCAGCAACAAATGGAGAACCCAAATCCCTGACAGTGATGTCAGAGATATTAAATTTCAGGTAAATCTGAAATTTTTTGTGAGCGCACTTGAAGATTAGAATTAATCTTAGAATTAATCATCCCATTCAACTCAACTTACTGTCCTACTTTCAAACTTACAGAAACAGAAACTGTGACAAGATTTTTGAGACTCTTTGGATTAAATAGTCTCCATACCTAGAGGAAATATGTTGCACATTGACACTTCCATAAGCAAAGCAATTTATCAAACAACAGCATACCCATGGAAAAGGTTTTAAATAATTTAATGGGACATTTTTCACAGATGAAATACCCTTGTTGGTGACAAATTTGTCTGTATCCTTACTTATTTGACAGTTTTTAATCACAGTACATTACATACTTCATGAACAAGGATAATCAGTACAATTACTGACTCATTAGAAAAGGAATGTATTTGTCAAGTTTTTTTTCCTCCAGTTAGTGACATGCAATACACTGTACCACAGTTGTTTATTATTTATGGAATTAGAGAACTTACTTCATGATATATTTGGCTCGGTCTATGGTTTGAGCTTTAACTTTCACTAGAAGTGGGTGACTATTGTATGTTTCATTCTTCCACTGCCCATAAAGACGGTACCTTGAGAGATTATAAAGGAAAACTATTTTTAGTACTGACAATTCAAGAGACCACTTCCAAAGAATGGAAACAAATTACTCTACTCACCGGTACTGGTATGGAAAAGTCTTGAACATTCCCCATAATTCTTCAGACATGCATGCGTTGCAGTCCATCAGAGAAAGAGATGGCAGTAAGACTTGATCGGTAATACTCAACAAACAGCTAAACAGAATCTCCTGAGATAAAGACAAAAAACTCGAGGTAACTATCAAGTACGTACATCAGAAGCAATGCTATGCAGATATGCACAAATTGCACATCTTAGTAGACTGATAAAAAACAAGTTTGCCACAAGATTAAGACTTCCTAACCAAAAACAACCAACCAAAAAAAAAAAATCTAAAAAGGACTTAAAAGTATCCCCCATCATAAATGTTTTTATTAGATAAGTTATGGGCAATATATACTGTCAATATTTTATTTGACTACATAAGGTATTTGAGCAAAGCTGCTGAAGTGTTCGGCAAGTTGCACCCATGTTTTCAAATCAAATAAATAATTTAAAAATTAATATACTGTGGACATGCAAGAAGTGCAACAGGAGAAAATAGATTTTGGCACCTACTTTCAATCTATTAAGGTATTCTTTGACACTTCCATTTTCAAAATTCCAGATTAAAACCCAAAGTCATTATACATGTTCCCAAAGCACAGTACCAATTTCCATGTTATCAGTATCCTATCCTCCCCCTTTCTTAAACATTTCTCTTTCCCACTGAGCTGTTAGAATAACCATAGCAGAAAAAAACCAAACACACACACACCCCAAAACACCTCCAAACAAAACAAAACAAAACACAACCAACCACACAACAACAACAACAACAACAACAACAACAACAACAACAAAAAAGGCAGAAGAGACTAATTTTCTCTGCAACGATACAGGAAGTCAGGAAATCATGACAAGTAAGAAAGAGGAATAATAAATAAAAATGAAAGTAAAAATGAAAACTGCAAACTTCATACTGAAAACTTGCTTGTGGATTAAAAAAATTCATTGTGATCAATCTTGATAATTCAATAATTTAGAAAATTTAGAAAGAAATAAGTTAGCCAATAAAGAAAAATTAGCCATTGTACTATTAAACACCTCCCCTACTTGTAACTTCTCTTTTTCTCTATCTTTTGCCCATCTTTAAGATATAAGGGGCCACCATGAAAAGTATATTTACAGAAAAAAAGCTGGAGGTACTCCAGCTGATTCCAAGCAAATAAGAAGTAGCATGCACTAGACTAAAAGAACAAGATTAAGTTTGAGGAATGCAGGAAAGAAAAAAAGGAGAGAAAAAAAAGAGAGAGAGGAACAGAATACAAAAAAACCACCCCTGTGACTGGCTCAAACTTGCCCATAAAAATCAAGACAAGTCTATATCATATATTAGTTAAAGCATAAAACTCTACAGAGAAAGAAGAGTTGTACAGTCATTAAACATTTGGTCTCAATTACAATCTTGCATAAAAACACCTTCCTCCAAAATAAACTTACCATTTTCTCTTTATCTTCTTGTTTGCTTCCATCAGACTGAAACTATAACAAAGACAATCTGTTAATTGCAGCATAATTAACATAACAGTTTCAGAACAAGGCTACCTCAGCAAAAGCATTAACCTGAAGAGCCACATGCCTAGTAAATGTTTAATTTTCCAGATCTGTCAGCGTTAAAAGATTTTTGAACAGAAATCCAGATGCACAGATGAAAAGCACTGCTTACACATATAGGGGCTTATTACCTCTTTTTAAACAAAAGCGTACAAACTAAAGTATCAAAGATACTTACTATTGTAGATGAACTACTGAATTTTCTTACTGGCAAGAGGAAAAAAAATGCCCTAAGCATTCACTTTCTACCTAAAAAAACAAACCCAGGTCTTCCAACCCAATTATCAACAGCCATAGATTATTTTCCCCATCTTTCCTCTCACAATAATTCCCTCTTAAGCTTTTAGTCTTCATTATTAAGTTACTTACTTTTCTCTCTTCTTCTTCCACTCACCATCAAAAGCATATTAAGCTACCACACCAATAAGTGCACAATTATTTTAAAGGTACACTTGAGCATGAAAGCTGCAGTGCAATGTTAGTAGTCTAACTTTTAAACTACTGTATGGGTTAACTTACAGTCAAATCACCTCCAGTTATAAGTATTTCTACTGTGTGTTAAATGTAGTTTCATAACTAGAACATGCTGATGGCAATAGTGCATTAAAAATAACTTTCCCTATGTTACCTTAACCACTCTGTCACTGACGAATTTCTTCATAGTTCCAACCTAGAGCAAATAGCTAAAATGTTGCTCATTCTTGTCAGAAACACATTGAACTATTATATTCATATATTCACAGTAAAACTGCACAAGAGATTCCTATAACCAAGTAATCTCCATTCAACTGTAGATATCCACAAAGAAACAAGGGCTTTCTCACAAACCTTCAATACTTGAACTTAATTACAAAGTAGTCCTAATAGTCTACTGACAGCAGTAAAATGGATTACTCCCTTGAAATTACAATTTCCAAATTAACTGCATTGTCAGGGGAACATAGCGTTATCACTCATACACCAATCTTCTCACAGGCCAGCAAGAAATAAGCATGCTATAAAGCAAAAACATTAACCACTGGGAAATCTTATCATTCTGGATGAGAAGATGCTGAGAAATCATCCCTCCTACAAAGATACGGAAGTAGGGGAACATAGACATGCTTGAATTTACCATGATTTTATTACAAAGACAACTTGGAACCCAAACTTAGTGCAGCTTCCATCACCCTATCATTGCATCTTGGAACCTGATGAGGGCAAACTCTCTTGCCAAAATCTGTTAGGTTAGACAAAAAGATCAATCCCAATAATTATCTGTGTTCTTAGCTCTGCATCATCAAGTACAGCTGGACATGAAAACTTCCCCTCAGGTGGTACATAAACTTTGAACATTCCAGTACTTGTTAGTTGTAGTTGAAATAAAAATATACTTCCAAGAAAAAAAGTTATAAAACTGCAAATCTCCCCTCCAGTACCATTTAGATCAACCAACCTCTCCAACTTTCAGTTTTAACGTAAAATAACAAGCTAAGTAACAAAACCAGTGATTTTTAAGTTTGAGGGGTTTGTTTGTTTGTTTTTAATAATAACAATAATATTTTTTAAATTATTTCCAAAACTTTGAATTGCAAAGTTTCTCTGAGCTGCTATTTAAAAATAATTTTAAAACCCTCTTTTGTTGACTTGAAAATAAAACAAAAACTGCTAGTCAAATAAGCAATTGCCAGAGAAGTAGCAAAAGAAATCACTAGCCTTAGTCTAAGCTACTGAGTACATTCCAAGGGAGTTCAGAATATAAATTCAACTTGCAGCCTTTTAAAACAGGTCATACCACCACTCTTTCAATATATACACGGTAAAGATATGGTCAAAAGACAACAACAAATCTCAAGGCCATTTTATTTCTGAAGTTGGCGACTTAAGGATTTATAAGGCATAGGATTTATAAGGCATTTTAGATCTCCCCATTGAAATCATCCTTAGTGGCATCCAGAGATTTGTCACCGACACAAGTTCAAGAGCAGCAGCATTTTAACTGGCATAACGGGGACACCCCACTAATTAAAAAGATGCAACATCACCTACTTCAAGTAACCTAACAGGTGGAATAGAAAGTACTATCTTAAGTACTGGATGTGTATTAGGTTATTGTTCCCCATTGTCTACACTGTCGCTCTAATAATGTAAAAGCTTCCATGCAATTAGTATCATATGTCCATTTTGTTTCGGGGTTTTGGTTTTGTTTTGTTGTTTTTTTGGTGGGTTTTTTTTTCCCCAATAACCATACACAATGTTTTAAAAGATGAAGACCATAATGAGAAATCAGTTATCACTAAATATTCCCAGTTATAAACTTAAAGTGTCTTAAGTTGTTCATAAAAACGTTTGTTATGTCTACTGATCATAAAAATGATCAAGAATTAAAATAAGATTCTCCAAATTTGTCCTTAGTCAAAGCATTTTTTTTATGTTTCAGTATCTGAATATATACACAATTACTAAGAATTGAGCATTTTCTGACATCAGCAGAACTAGTATTTGACAAGCTGTTCTGTCATACCAACCTCTTTCATAAATGCTTTTCCAAGGCGCACCACTTTTGCAAATAAAATGGGATCATGGGAGAGATGTGGACCAAGGTAACAAAGCATGTTGAACACTTCCTTTCTCAAGTCCTCAAAGCTGTCTGCTTGTTTTGGTGCTCTCTTGTTTGGCAAAGAAGAAATTGGTGACCCTTTAGCTCCTTTAGGTACACCAACCCTGAAAAATAAGATGTGCAGCATTTCACGTGAAACAGAAGTGAAAATTTTAGAAGTGTACCAATACAGTTAGGCTTATTATTGAATTGATTGTTATAAATAAATACTAGTTTTCCCTTATGTAGCAACAGAATTCTACTTTTCACTTTACCTGCGGTACAGAGGTTCAATTGTCACATGTACAAGCTGGCAAAGGGCAATGGCAATAGACTTGTGTGAAGTAGCATAGAATGGAGGCATCTGATCCATAATACTTTGTGCATGCTGCCAATCGCCAATTTTTAATAAAGCTTCCAATAAACCAAGCTTCTGATTATCAGGAGGCTGCAAGGTAACAAACAATTAATGAAAATGGGTATTCATAAAGTCTTTTTAATTTTTCTCCTTAAGCAGTATGCAGCTGTAATCCACAGCTAGAAAAAAACCCTAGTATTTCAACTACATAATAAAAAAAATATATAAAATAAAGTTCACCTAGACATTTAGACAATAAGCATACCTCAAAAGCAATAATAAAGCAATCCATGCAGAATCTAACATCCAGATCAAAGAAAAAAAGTTAAAAATAAAGTTAAAAATAGAAGTTTATAAAGTTGTCTGACGTGTCTGTTAGTGTACTTTTCAAAATGTCACAATCTATTGCAGCTTATTTCTTTACATGACATTTTAAGAACAACGCATTTAAGAATCCTTTGTGTTGCGTGTTGTTCTGGATTTAAAAGCACTGCCAAAATTTCTCTTGCAAAATCAAATTATTAAAAAAAACACAAAGCAAAACAACCAACACCAAACCAAACCCCAAACCTTTACCAGTCTCTTAAGTTTGCCAGTATCATAAGTTTCACATTAGCATCTACTCTAGGAGAGTCTAGTTTTAAGTGCAAGTCTACAGGAAGTTTTCCAAATATCCCATTCTGCAATACAGGCATAAGAAGAAATAGGAATTTACAATTAAGATCATGCCTTGAAGCATTTTTACATGGGCATGGTATTGATATATTTTATTGTTATAAGTTGGTTTTCGTTGGTCCTCAAGGTAAAATCTATTAGTAAATGACTAATGGTAAAGAATAGTGACTGCAAACTAGCTGTAACTACAAGCCTAAAATGATGTTTACACTGAGGGAGGGAAGATGACAAGTCTAGGACAAAACAGTTAAGCATTTTAAGGCAAAAGGCCAGTTTTATTTAAATCATGCGTTTAGACAAGACACACTGACAAGAAGAAAAATTATTACAAAGCAGACGCTTCTGTGGTTCTATAGCTTGCATGGATTTTTTTTTTTTTTCCTTTTAAAACTTCATTGTAACACTGGCAACTATTTTTCTGATAGTTTTGAAAACAGAAAACAGTCTACTACAAAGTAACATGCAGAGGAAAGTTTCAGAACAAAACAAAGTGCACAGATCTATTCTATATTCATGTAGAACTTGTGTAGCAATGAAATTTTAGCCTTTCCTTCACAGGGGAGAAAAAAAAAAATATCTGCACATCAGAACAAAATGAGCCACTGAAAGATGAAAAACATACATCTGCAATTAGAAATGCACACACTAATGTTATTTCACCACGCAACTACTTCAAGTTCTTTTGATGCCAAGGATTCTCTTTTTAAGCTAATATATACTATTATAACAAAAAGGGTACACTGATACTTTACTGAAGTGTTTAAAAGCTTTACTTGTGCAGTGTATGCAGGAAGGTTGAAATCCATGTTCAATACAATTCTTAAATTACAAGTCATGTTATTACAAAAAAAAGTCATAAAACAGTTATTTAATGGGTATGAACATACCTGTTAAAGTTCAATACTAGACACCATATTTTTGGCAATTTGGGTTTTTGGGGTGATTACTAACTGTATCAGAAACTGTGTTTTTACTCACACAGTCTTTCTAGGCGTTATGCGTTAGTATGCTATTTCATTTCCAAAGCAGTCACTGCTCACACACACGCATGCTGCTTGACTGGGTCTCCTCTCTTTAGGTAAGCAAGCTCTTCGGAAACATGCTCTCCAAAAGCAAAAGCATGCATGGCACAGAGAAGAGTCAGTCTGGAATTGCTGTCAAATCTAGTCATACTGCTGAGTTCTGTGACCTCTCAAGTATCTCCCCATTATTCAGTTAGGTCAAATGCATCTTAAGAGGTCAAAGTAGGTAATGCATTTACCAATATTAAATTATTTGTATTAGAGTCATGAGATGATAATAAATTTTAACTGTGCAAAATAAGCACTTTGTGGATTTAAAAGAAAAGTTAAGTCAGTAATTGTTAAACATTATTTTCCTTATCCAGGCATTTATTCCACAGTACCATATCAAAAGTTGTATCCAGTATGCAGTTCTAATGTATAAAGTACTCAAATTTAGACTGTCAACAGCTTTCACATGTTGTTACTCTACTAATTGCTATGAAATGCACAGCTAATCACATACAAAACTACTAACACAGAAACAAGCTCTTCACGAAACAGCATGCATTGCATAACTGTGTGAAGTGTCACAGAAATTGTTTTTAAGCACAGCTCACCATTTTCCTATCACACAGGCTCAGATTTTGTTATTTGTCATTGTAATCCTTTAGAAAAATGTTGCAGTTTCTGCCACAGCTTAAAATTCCCTAGTACTTAATTCTAAAGCTTAGCCATAAAAACTGTCTTAATTCTTCTGACATTACTTGCAATACATACACTCCCCACGTCCCATCAAGAGTTTAGTTTCCCGTCAGAACGTGGTGACATGCATGCTTCAAAGAATACCAGTCGGTCTGCAGAGAAGATGGACCAAAGCAATGTGGTATAATCAAAAGGGATACTGAAATAATGAGTGGGAGAGAGGTCAGAAACTTAAAGCTAGTGAAAGGAATCAGTTTAAGCAGCAGATGTGGCTGCAGCTAAGAGCCAGAGAGCAGTGACTATATCAGCTGCCTGAAGGAAGAAATAGAAATTAGCTTTTTAAAGCTAGGCAAGAAAAACGGAAGGAGAAAGGAAGGTCAGAGATGTACAGAATCAAGGTGAGGTAGAACAAATGTAGACAAAACAAATCAACATAATGAATCCAGGAGGATACAGAGAGTTAACAGAAACTGGGAAAACCGATGGACCCCTCCCCGCTCTCCAGTACGCCACTTAGAAAATGAAAATATCAAGCTTTTATTTTACTTTTTTTGTTTTAGAAAGATGTTTGAGCAGTACTTAGACACTCAAATGAAGATGACAACAGAAAGGCTGCTAAGAGATTAAATAATTTTGTTTTTAAAGTAAAGGTTGGACACACTGAAACAAGTTAGACCTAGGGCAACACGAACAATACATGATGTCATAGCACCTTAAATAAAGAGTATACTTTCACACATACGAAGATACAGATCTAATGGAAAGCACAGCAGATAGTTACAATTAAAAGTGTTCAATTAAAACCTTTTTCTACAATACAGTATAACTATACCAGCATTCATAACTCTGGCAGTTCTATACGTCCTAATTCTTGACTGAGAGAAATAAAGAATAAATTCTTACTAATGTCCTTATTTTTAAGAAATCCACTAGGATTATACTATCACAGGCCCTAGAAAACACAGCTGTTAAAGACTGTGAAGTATATCAATGCTGGGTCATACCTATTGGAGCTGATTAAGAAAAATGGGGGGGGGGGGGGGGGGGGGGGGTTGGGGGAGAGAAATTAATTAGCCCTTGAATCAAGAACATTAAACCTCGAGAAATCCAGAACAAACCCCAAACCATGCATTTTTGCACTTGTTATATTGAATGTGCAATCAGAGATAGATACAAGCCTTCCAAGTACATAACCGTCTGTTTCAAAAAATAAAAAAATGTTTTCATAATTATTATGTTTAGTTTAAAATAATTTAAAATCTTTTTCTTGGGCAGGAAACTATTCAAAGGCACACACCTTTTCGGTTTTCTCCTCCTCCTTTTCTTTTTCCTTCTCCTTTTCCTCGGTCTTTTCAGAGGATAAGACAACCATTGTAAGTTTTCTGACAATTTGCTTAGCTTCCACTATCTCTCGCTTGTGTTCCTCAATGATGGCATTATCCCCCGGAAGAAGCTAAAAAAACAGAACAAACATTACATCTGAAAACTCAAGTGACCTATTGCTACTTTTGATCACTTGAGCTCAAAGCATAAGTTTGTCCTTCCTTGTTAGTAATCAGATAAACTTACTCCCTGAAATATTCCTTTCCTTGCTACCATCATCCCAACAAGGAAGTATACTATTAACAGACTATTCTGAAATCAAGGATTCATGCAAAATAATACTGTTCTACTTCCTCATAACCATTAGTTGTATAAGCTTCACTTCCCCTCTCCAATTTACCCTTCAGCTGTAGCTATGTGGTGACAATTATGCACATACTTGATAACATTTACAGAATTCAGGGTCTTAAAGTGATTATTCAAAAGCATAAATTTACTTGGTCATCTAAAGGAAAAAACTTTCAAAGAAAACCAGGTTACCTACTTAAACACACATTTTGATTGCACTTTATTTTCAAGGAATACCATTTAAACCTTACCAAATTTCCCATTTATCAGCAATGTGGGTTAAACATATGTAACATCTGTTCCTTGAAAACCATCTTACATTAAGAGATACCCAGTATGGTAAAACCTTAGCACAGTCTTGTACTTGAGAACTATCAGAGTGAGGAATATAAACCTACACTCAAAAATTAAAAGGGCAAGTTGTGAAACAGAACAAAAGCTCTTTTTCTGACAAAGCCAAACTTCAATTTGATTCCTAAAATCATGCTCAAACTTTAACTGCAAATAAGTAATCAAAACTTGCTGTAGAGTCATGACCTCTTTGATACAGTAATCTTTTCTTCTGTTGTTTTTAACAGGGGAAGATTTTTACTGTTTTTTCTCCTCCCAAACTGACAGCAGAAGGAAGAAAGACGAAGCATCACTTTCTTCAGAGAAAAGATAGTAGAATTCCTCAATTTCATAGAAATTTGGGGAAGAAAGAATCCCACTTGAGGAGGTAAAAAAGTTTAAAGAGCTCACTCTTCTCATTTGAAAACCCAAGTAACCTACTGACATTCACCAAGAAATACCTAGTGTGGAATTTCAAGGGTTAAATCACATCTTCAGGATGCAATACATATTATATATGGTTGTGTGTATATATACACAAACAGAAACCAGTTCTTACAGTCTTGTAAGGGGAAGGGAGGGCAGGGCAGAGGTGGGGAGAACATTCTTGATATGAATGATAATCCTGACAGCTGCTATTATATACAAGCTGCACAATATATACCACTTAAGTCTCAACACCTACACACTCATTTTCTTGAGACTCCCATAGCAAGTTAAATTAAGCCTGAACTGAAAATAGGAAAAAAATGCCATCCTAAACATGCAAAGACAGACAGAAAGACTGGCAGAGAGATTCTGGAATCAAAGTAGATTAAAAGCGAGACTGAGAATCAACATGACAAAGGTGAACAGTATAAATAAATGCAGGGACCGTTCTAGGTGTAAGACTGCCAGAAAACATGCCCATACCTATACAGGTCTGAGCTGAGATTGCACAGGTCACTGTAACTCCAAGTCTGAGCATTTCTTTATAGGCTTACAAACATTTCTTAACAAACTAGCATTATTATCATGCGTTGTTCCCTCCCCACCAATTATCCAAGACACACACTGCTCCTCTTGCTCCACCTGACACACTTTTAGCCAAAACACTCCTATGAAGCCAGAGACAGCTTTTGACAAGTCAAGAGTGTGACTAAGGCTATTAACTGCCACACAAATTAATGGCAAGACTACATTCCAAAATTTCCATAGCTCTAACTAGAGCTCATTTCCTTGATTCCAGTAAAAGAGTTAAGAGTCTTAAAATATCTATGGATATTCTAAAATTAAAAATTGGTGTATAATGTAAAATTATTTTGATAACTGTAACATCCTGTTTACCATCTGCCAAACTGGTATGTCGGTTGGCTTCTAAGACTGTTAGACTGGAGAGGGTAAGTGTCTCTGATTAAATCTGAACAAGTAACTCCATTTTCCTCTTTCAACCTAACAAATGGTGAGAATTCTAGTAGATGGAATGAGAGGCCTGTTCAGGAATACGTAAGAGTTTAAAAAAAAAATCTCCTACTATTAAACTAAAAGAATGCTAGGAGCTGATCATCCTACCACTTTTTTCAAAAATTGATTTTGTGAAGCAACACGCTCAAAGGGTCTAGATCTTAAAGAACGTTGCTTGGGCATTTAAAGCATACTCAGGCATTTACCTCCTACCTCCTATTCAAGCAGGAGGTAAACAATCTGGAGGATGCTACACAGATATTTCAAAGAAAGCATATCAGCATTTGTATTTCACTGTGTTGATTTTCAAATGCGGCATTAGAAAGTGCTGGAAATTTTAAAAGACATTAAACATGCACATATGCAGGTATTACACAGTATGTCCTGAATCTGAAGCTTTAGGAATAGGGCAAAATATCTGGCTTGCTTTTTAAAATTGTCTTAGTTTTGGCATTTGACAGAGTAGCACTGTCACTTACATGAACATAAAGATCTTCCAAATCTATGAGATTATGTTGCAAAAGGACAGCAGCAACTCTGTATAAGGAGGAAGGTGTCTCACCACTTGGATCCTAAAAAGGACAAAATTGCAAATTTAAGAAAAAAAGCAGACCACTGCAGAAGGTCATGAAACAGAAAAACTACTCAAAGTTCAGGTGAAACATATTAACCCACATTCTCCTTGTTATCATGTTATTTAACTGCTGTTACTCCAAAGCCACTAGACTTAACTGCAATACACAATCAGAATTTTCAGAAACAGAAACATTTAGTTATCTTCACAGCTTATGGTGCTTGTATGCAATTCCTAATCGTACATTTAAAACAACATTTAATATTTTAACAAATATGAACAATGACTCCCTTGCAAACACGCTCTTCGCTCCTGGGAACAAGTCTTGTGTTCATAAGGTACAACCTCTTCTTTAATTCAAGTCTTTATATACCTATACAAGTTCAAAGTGAAGGTGTCAAGACTGTTTTCAGCTGTCTTGGAGAATGCTAAGCACTATCCCCTAAAATAAATTAGTGACTTCCACTCAACTCACAAAATTACTGCTTTTAATACTGGAATTTTACAACTCGGAAATTAATTTCTATGTAAAAAAGAAATCTGCAGCAACACTGAGTAGAACCAACCACCAAAAAAAAAGTTAAGAATGGAAATACATTACCTGATAAAATTTGAATTTGAACCCAAGGATATGGCATAGAGTTTGAGGTTCACACATGTACATGTAAGACTCTATCAGTGGTACAAAGAAGTCATCATACTCAGGCCTGCACTCATAGACTTCTAGGATAATATCCAAAACTCTGTTAGGATCAAGGTTAAAACATCCTAGTGGAGAAGAACAGAGTAGAAAAGCTTAACATTGCTACTTTTCATCTTCATTCTGTTACTAAACCACAAATGCATTAGTTTTTAAAGTTAATTCTTTTCAGTTAAAATTGAGCCTGGATTTATCTACAGCAAAACAATCTGTATCATCTGTAAATACAGCATCAATTGTTTTGACTTGTGTTGAATATTGAATTAGGCAAAGATACTAAACAGGACTTTCAATTCTGATTACAGAAAAACTAGAAATTACCATCTTAAGGTGAACGTTTAATAAGTAAAACCCCAACCTCACTTATACCACAGTGCCAGCAAAAGGCATCGGCTGCTTCCTCTCCCCTTGTGCTGGCACACATTCATGCAGTCACACAAATCAGTCAGCTAGAAATCATTTTACACCTCAAAAATTGTTCTGGTTTGAGCTAGACCCTGATCCACCTGGTTGTACTGTCCTGTCAATTTAGTATCACTGCTAGCATTAGGGAGAACGGTTTGGTTTTTTTGAGGGGAGCAAGAGGAATGGTATAGATCAGCTTAAGCCAATGTTGTAATCATACCTGTACTTTACTACATTAACATTTCCACCAAAACTCTAGGAGACATGCTTGAGACAGAAATATTACTTGTATCAAAAGAATCCACATCTAGACTATTTTCTTCACTGTGCCATGGGAAGTTTTATCCAGGCACATCCACTATGCAGACAGATAATTGCATCAGTCTTTCCTCCCCAAAAGCCATTTCGACTACACCAGGACCTACTGCAAGTCAGTACTTTAAAAGAATTGACAATTTATAGGAAGTCTATTTGCAACTCCTAAAATTCCAGAAGACAAAAAAATGTTTTGTTATAGAATTCCTCAAACTGAGTAATTTTTTACAGTAATCACTAGCAAAACCATCTTCTTCCCTAGCTCTCGTCCAAAACAAGTATTACTATTACAGGGATTTGACAGTCTCAGGTAAAAATCTGTGATAGATGAAAAATTATCTTTTATAAAATAGTAACATAGCCTTTTGACTATTACTGCACTGGTACCACATGAAACAGGCACTGATGATACTGTATAAAACTCTTCATTCAAAAAGGAAGTGTAAAACATGGGGAATTACAGATATTTCCTGTTTTTAATGTATTTTGCACTTTGACTGCAACACTCTCACCAACACTCAACTTAGAAATATGGACAAATCACAATCAGAACTAGATAAACATTTACTACTTATTTCTTTTCAGAAGGAATCACTTGTTCAACTGCTTTAAGACTAAAAGAATATTCATGCATTGAATTGAGAATCTTAAAATAGCCAAAAGCATTACTTTGTTATGCTCCAACCTGCTTGCTAAAAGATGACAAGCACATCCTCAAAAAAACACTGCCAAAATGAATCAAAATCACTGCATGCATATTTGAGGCTGTACTGTAAATTCAGTATCTAAATTATGTTTAACTACACAACATTCCCCAAATTAATTTTGCCACAGAAGCAGGAACTTCCAAATGTCATGATTCTATCCAAGGTGATCTACCAATACGTGTTACTATCACACTACACGCCTGCATGACGTATTATTTGATCCACAGATGATTTCAAACAGTAGTCTATATTCACCCTCCGTAGTCGTTAAGACCATGTAGGAAAACCAGTGCCCATATTCCTTCAAACTCCTTACCTATTAAAGATTTGATATTTTCAAGGATTAAATCACTAGTGATATTTCCAGATAAGTCTTGCCCCAGTTCTGCAATGAGCTTTGCATAACCTTCATTCTCTTCTCTTAACAAATTAAACTTCTGTTGCTTGTAACTGCAAATAAACAGGAATTAAACACTATTGTGTAACACATGTCCACAGTGAAGCTTATTTATGCTCTTACCAATATTAAGTGTTATACAAAATGGTAATTTTGAACACATTTTTAAGAATTTGTAATTTACTTGAGCTATTGCAAAAATTACAGAATGCAGTACAATGAATACCAGCAAGGTAGCAAGCATTCTCCAAACAAATCCAGCTCTTCTTTATTTCAAATGCAGACTATTTAAAAGCAAGATTATGCTTATACTTAAGAGTAAAGCTTGTTCTTACACACTATATTGCAGAACTGCTCTGTAACAGTCTGTGCTTAAGGACCTATTCTAGTTTCAAGTGGTGTTCTTGGAGATTGAGACTGAAACATTGGATGCAGAGAAAAAAAACACAAACATACACCCACAAAAATATATCCTGTGTTGCCAAAACCAACGTAATTACATTTGCTTATTTATGAAAACAAATGTGTATGCTTAACTGATGCAACAGCAATAATTAATTTTCTTGTACTGTAAGTTCACATTTGTCACAAATAAAATTAAATACTAAGTCTTTAATCTGCACATATGGAATTGCTGTAGGAGAAGCTGTAGCAATAGGTGACATTAAAAAAAGATTTTGCACTTCTCAAGAGTTTGAAAACTAAGAGGGCTAACAAGGTTCTTTTGTCAATGACAAGTTAAAGTGCAAACCACGTTTCCTAAAGAAAATGGAGTATTTTATTAAAAGAAACATTACTCATTGTTAGAAAACATTGTTACCAGACTAATTACCACTGTCCCTCCCCAACCACTCCCCAAATAACCCTTGCCCCAAAACTTACAACAGTTTTGTCTTTATTTTAACAGATTTCTGATTGAACTGTTGAGACTGCTTTATAAGTCCTAATGACTCCAGTGTCTCTGGATCTAAGCGCTCCTTTAGGACAGTGTCCGATACAAGATACTAAAATTAAAAAAAAAAAATACATCAGATTTGTCAATTACAAAGACCTAGAAACCATCTGATTATTACTTAGGCTACATATGCGTTCTGACTATGAAAAAAAAGTTCAACTATCATGATATACCATGATACTAAATGCATTCTGCTTTGAAGACAGAAGTGGACAAAACTAAGAAACCATTTAACTGAAACTGAAATTCTACAGTGGTAGATTTTGTATATAAAAGCACCTTGAAGAAACAAGCCCTAGAGACTAATTACTGTTACAAAGTACACATTGCATAGCATCTAGGAATATTATTATCAAGAACTGTATTTATGAAGCTTATACCCATTCTCTCACATTCTGGAAGAAAAGCCTTGGTTTTGTATGCTGAATTTTCCTACAAATCCAGCTTATTCCATGTGGTTAGGAATGCCACTTCTATATTCAGAGGAGGTTGCATAAAGAAGTAGTCTAATTCAAAACATACTTCAGAAGCAAAATTTCCATTGAACTGACGGGAAAAGTTTCTCTCAATACTCTTAAAAGAATTCAAGGGACAACTATACTATATTACTCTACCATAAAGCTTTGAAAATGCATTTTTAAGGTATTCACGAATTTGTTAAAGCATTGTAATAATCTTTTCCGGGGGAGGGTGGGGGGTGGGGTGGGGGTGGTGTGCTTCAAAACTCTCTGATTTTTCTTGTCAGATTTTGGCATATACTTTTACCAAAAGACTTTCTAAGTGCAACTTACCAAACAGGCTAATACCAGTTGGGTAAAATGATCCCTCTTACTTTTTTCTTCTAAACAACTTGTTTCAATATCTAGTATAAAGGAAGATGGAGAAAAAAAAAAAAAAAAACAGGAAAAAAAAGAAATCATTACTTGTGGAATTTATAAGACTTTCTTCTTTTTATACCTATTCCAACAAATTCTAACAATAACACAATGCAAAGCAGCTTGTTTATAACATGTGAGCTTCTTGCCACTTTCCAGCTACTCATCTACCTCAAGATCCACATAATATTTTGATGACAATTCTCACACATCCACAAATAGCATGAAAAGGTAAAACAGGAACCAGAGGAATGCCATAATAATTTTTCTTGCTCTTCTCTCTGTTGCAATAAGGTTTATGGCTAGCATTAAGAATCAATAATAAGCACGAAAGAAGAGAATTATGAATCGCTAAATAGAACTGTGTGATCCTAGCCTTAATGTAATGTTCTAGTCTTTCTCCCTGTGTCTTCAGAGTAACTACCATTTACTGCCTGATCTGCAGTCTTTTACTAGCTCTGCTTCTGTATTTCCATTCTTTTCTTTTGCATTGTCAATTACTGAATGCAATTCATAAATTCACTCCTGTGGGAAGACAGTCCATAAAACAATGGCCAAGGAAGCACACCTGTCTAAAGTAGTTTAAAAAAGCACATCATTACAGGAAGTAGGGAGCTGCAAAAGGAGTGGGAAACACAATGAAAGAATGCAAGGCAGACATTACCAAAAAAAAAAAGACCCCAAAAAAACAACCCCAAACCAAAACAAACCAACAACTTAACACCTCCCCACCCCCCCATACCCACAGAAAAACTAGACCCATAGAGAAAACATCAACAACAAAAATCTGAGAAAGAAGCTCCCAAACAGACTGAAAACCAATGATGTAGCAGCGTGGCAGTGGAGGCAACAGACTTGCCAGATCAGTCTGGACCTAGCAGCCAAGCCTCTCAGCCAAAGAGGAATCTGCTGAAAAAAATCAGTCCAGGGAATGTGGATGACTGAATAAAGTTGATAAAATTCTCATATAATGAAACACATTAACTATAAGATGAGGACATTAGGGGAAAAAGAAAATCCTGATAGTAGCAAATACTGGTTAGAGGGAAAAAGTGTTAGAGGAAACTCATTAAAAACAAGCAAGCAATTGTCAAGTGTCCTTTGTTCCAGAGTTTGAAACCTAGCTCCTCAGCCATACTATTTCTCTGCTACTAGTGGAGGCGTGGCATTTGGCTACATACTGATTTGAAGGGAAGGAGAGCGCAAAAAAAAGCGGGAAGCGCAAAAAAAAGCGGGAAGCGCAAAAAAAAGCGGGAAGCGCAAAAAAAAGCGGGAAGCGCAAAAAAAAGCGGGAAGCGCAAAAAAAAGCGGGAAGCGCAAAAAAAAGCGGGAAGCGCAAAAAAAAGCGAAAAAAGGCAGACAGATACACTAGTTTCAGTTATTCCAGTAGTTCAAGAAGCAACTAATCTAAATTTTCTAACCCAGCTTAAAAAACAAAAGGGTACCAGTGTAATCCTGCATTATAAAAGCTAATTATTACAAAAAGATTGTAGAAGTACACAGAATGAAACATTATGGAAAAAAAAGTCTAAATTCGTCATTTAGGTGTTACAGAACTGAGGCTGCATATGCAAACTTAAGTAGGTGCCTCTGCACAGGCAGCCACAGCACAGAAGACACCACACTCCTTCAGTTTACAGAACAAACCAGGATCTGTGATGAGCAGACTGTCAGAAGAATTTGCTGAAATTTGTTGAAAAAAACATAGAGACACAGAACAAGATAGAAACTGCAAGCAGTTAAAACTATGATCTGGAAAAAAGTATACAGGATTAAAATTTTAAAAGCATGAAAGAAACAGTTTGGGATTAACGTTACAACATAAAAATCCAGACGTTATTACCAGGATAAGAAGTACACATCTTTAAAGCCTGCTCAGTTGGCAGATAGTAACTTGGCAAATTATGTCGTTTGCCTTTAGATTTCTGGACAATTAGTACAAGCTCCACTTCACCAAGAGTGACTGTACAGACAACAATATTTACACAACATATTCTGAGAACAGAGGATCTACCCACCAGTAAGTCGACTTTTACTTAAAATACTTATAAGAGTGATAACAACACTAAGTCACTGATTCCATTAGCTAACATCCAACAAGCTAGCTCTTTTAACTATTCTTGGCAGATCAATTTCCACTGCCTGTAATAGGTAAACTCCTGGAAACTGTAACAGAACAAAGCAGAATGAAAAAGACATTAACGACCGAGATGCAGATACTCTGAGGAAAAATCAACACATATTCTGTAAAGAGAAGTCACGCTTTACAGATTTAATAAAATTTCCCGAAGCCAACAAGCAAACACACAAAGCATGTTATTTCTCCAAATCTGTTGCAATGCTGAAAGGAAGGGAACCTAACTTACCTAATATGCAGAATACATCAGCTAGGATAGAAGGCATGTCTTCCCGAAATTCCTAAAAAGAGGAAAAAGATCACACTTACTGAATACAGAAACTCCAATAAGTACACTTAGAAAATTCTTATTCCATTATATAAAACAACACTTCATCATAGAAGTTTAATAATTAAGATCAATTGATGAAGAGGCGGCTCCATTATTGACTAATATCTAACATAAGTGCTGTACTAATTATTGATATGTAATGAAATAACATTTCAATGTAATTTAAAAGATTATCTAGTGGCCACGGACAAAACCCTCTAGTTACTACCCCCAGTTCTCTAGCACAATGGAACTCCCTGTCTGAAGAACAGCACCAGCCTATACAGTAAACTGTACTTTCTCAGGCACCAAGCAAATTACAATTTCCTACACTAACTAAAGATCAAACATTATCATGTTACCCCAACAGCAAGGTGCACTTCAGCTTTGACTACTCTCAAATCCAATGCAGAAGCTTAGAAACGTAAAAAAGTGATTCTATAATAGATTATTGCAAAAGATTTTTTTTTTCTTCATGGTCTATACATGTCAAAACAGCAATCTAAGAACTCAAAAAGAATAAGAAATCATTTTTAGAAGATATTTCTTTTGTCCTAATTTTTTTTTTTTTTTTTTTTTTTTTTGAGAAACACCAACATTTAGTAACCTTAGAAGTTTAGAGGAAAATATCCTTTTCCCGGCTTTCTCTATTTATCCAAAGCATTTTAAGAAAAACTTTTTCAAACAAAAAACAAGTCTAATGCATTATTTTTAAAGGCAGTCATGGGACTTGAACATCTCAATAGTAAAATGGCAGATGCCCATTGTTACACTGCAAGAAAGATCTAAATTATAAAAACCAGTAGGTGGCATTACAGACATGCTGCATAAGCAAGTGAAATCTATTTTTAGCATTTATTAGAAACTTCAGTCTTCGTAGGCCCTTAAAAAATTATTTACTTTTTAATTTATGCTAAAATGAATACAGCTATTTCTCACCACAAAAAAGTAGAATAAAAAACGAAACCCTGACAGACTACATACATTTCAAGTGCACACAAATGAAGAAAAAGGACTTGAAAAGAATGACTTTTTAGACATGGAAAAAGAAGTCTGTTGAATTATTATCCTGCCTGATTTTCATTCAAACTTTTGTAACAAACTAAAAATTCAGTAAGTCTGCAATTATAAATCTATACTTACTATGACATCACCAAGAACATTAGAAGCTTGATCATGCTTTAAGTTTCCCCTGACAACATGGTATGCGAGTTCATACAAAGCCTGTTGGATGTCTGTTGAAAGAAAACAGATGATTAAGAAACATATTAGGTAATCCTTGGTCTAACTTTTAAAGCAATGTTTACAGTAATGCTGTAGACTTCAGACACCCTGCAAGTAAAGAGGATATCCTTCTCTTACCAATGAGGGGGATTACTTTATTACTGCCAATACATTAAATTTGAGCATCAATATACAAGACTTCACACAAGCAGATCGGAAGAGATGATCCACTTTCCCTAGAGAGTTTATGGAATAACAGTAAAATGGGATGAAAAACTAGTCCTGCATGTAATTACTTGAGTCTTGGCAGTTGGTTTAACAAAGACACCTTTAACTTATAATTCACATAAATATAATATTATACATATATACACACACACATATATAAAAAAATATAATACATAGAAAACATTCCAGTACTTTTTCTTAATCATATCTCATCACAGATATGCTTTCAAAAACCAGTTCTCTAGGAGAAAGTAAAATTTAATTGGGAGAAAAAAAATGCTTAACAAGGATTTTTTTAAGTTCATCTTTCTAAGGAAAATTTCCCATAACTGAAGAATGCTGTTTTACAAAAGCTTATATTAAGCCAAAACACTAAACAGAGGTACTGCATTTGAGAAAAAACTTGCAATGTTAAACATGGCGGTTGCAAAAACAGCTATGGTAAACTAGTAAGTAATTGCTTCTTAAGTAATACACCACAATGTTGCTATACTTTCTAGTATGTGAAAAATAATAAAACCTCATGCTTTCACTCTACACTTGTGCCATGTGGTTTGCTCAATAAATAATATTCACAATAGGTATACAAGTTACAGATCTTAATGACTTAAACCAAGTACTCAATAACTTTGTGACTGCAGACCACTGCAGCTGCATTAGAAGCAGATTGATTTATTTTTTAAATGGACAAGTTAATTTTACCTATCACAGTGCTTTTGGCAAAGAACACTAATTGCTAAACACTTGAATATAGCAGGATTGGTTTAGACATCAATTCTCCATAAAACATAACTCTACTACTTTGAAGGCCAATTCAAGAGGACAGTTTGGTGCAGTACCCAATTTAATAACTTATGATGAACCCAAACCAGCCATAAGCATAGCCTCAGACATGCCTCTGCAAGTGGCTCTCCACGTTGTGGAGAACTTGGTGCACAGGTACACAAGCAAATCTGGCCTGTCTCCGAAAGTTTGTGGTTGGTATATTGGATTTCAATTAATGTCTTTCTGGAACTAAAAGGCAGAAATGCAAGTGCCAGTGCAGTTTGCAGAACTGGATCCAGATCACATGGACTGAAACAAATACTCAGCAGTCAGCATCTCACTCTAGATTATCCATATTTTCACATTTTTTCCATCACCAGAAGGACTTCAACTATTTCTACTGTCCATTAGTTTCTCCAATATAGCCACTGCATGTATCTACCTAGTCATTCCCACTGCATCTTTTAGATCCTGACAGCAAGAACAAAGAAAAAGAAAACAGCATATAGAAATTGTCAACCTCTCTCTAGAACAGAGCATCTGGTGGCCTTTCTTCAAAAACTTTAGGAACAGTGATTTTGCTTTGTTGAACAATAAATTCTTCTTACTTATAATTTACATTGAAATGTTTTGGTTTATCTTTTCTGGTATTATAATTGCCCATTATGACTATTTTAGCAAGAACCCAAAGCACCATCAAAACAGCATAGCACATTTGTGGTCAGTAATATGGAAGCTTTTCTTTCAACAGATTCTGCAAAGCAAACAAAAACTTAATTTTTCTTTAAAGATTTCTTAAAGTGCAAATTTAAAACTTGAAGACAGCAGTCTCTTTCACTAACAAAGGAGAAAATGCCTAACTCTGGTACTGTTGTAAAAATTACTTTCTGCAGTATACAATTGCGCTTGCATATATTAGTGTTCATAAATTTAACTTTCAGAATAAAATCTAGTTGTATGTTGAGTTTGCAAAATGGAATTCCATTTTCTATAGCACAGACCAAGTACTGGACTACCCCACCACCATTTACTACTGCCTAAGAAATCTCTCACCTGGACATCTGAAGACAGACCTAGCTGTGGATGTTTGTATTGCCCTACTATTTGTAGTATTTGCCTTTAGCGTGCATTAATGGTCACCACATATGAATGTTCCAAGCAGATACACGCAGGGGTATCAGGATCAACTGTTTCCAGGCTTTATTTAATTAAGAATAACCAAAACCCCACAAAACTTACCTCTGAAACCCATATTATCATGGCTTTTGTTTTCACTGAGAGTGCGACATAGTTGCACACTGAAATAAAAGAAATATAAAAAAATTAAAACCCACACAAATAGTTAGATATTAGCATACACACAGGAACATTTTGGGGCTCTTTTTTTGTTGCTGTTCTGGATGAAATAACTTCACATTTGGGCCGTTTAAATGGCTGACTACATTTTAATTTTCAAAGAGTAAACACTAATTCACAGAAGTTCCACAGCAAGGAAATACAAGACTCCCAAGAGTTCTCATACACATATATATCACATACTTAAAAAAATATTCTTCCTAACATACATGCTAACACACAGAAAAGGGAGAGTACTAGGCAATTTTAGAATGTGAAAGGAACCATGGAAGTGCTAGCATTAACCTACTACTGTTAACCAATGAGGAAATGCTTCTCATAGAAATACTATGACTATGATCATTTTCAAACTCTGACCTGTAAAAAATTTTTAACATTAAGCTATGTGTATGATTTCCTGATGCAATGTTTTAGCAATGGTAAAACAGAATTTTACCTGTTCTGGTCACCAAGAGAATCCACTATAGGATGTAAAGACCTGTCACGTTACATTGTCTTCAGTCACTCTGAAGGCTCCCTCAAATTAGCCATATGTAAAAAGTACACTAAATACTGTACAGACTGTTCCATGAAATAAAATAATAGTTGAGCGCGCTACAAAATAAACGCTTAAGGAGCAGGCTTCTCCACTACGCTGACAGCTTAGAAATGGACATGCTTCCAAGCCATAAAGATTTTCCCTCTCCTCTACCACTACTGTCACCCCAGCATGAGGCTTCAAAAGCAGTTTCACATTTAGAAGCAATAGTATTTTTAAAAAGGTAGTGATTTACCTATAACAGGCACCAATGAATATCTTAAGCATTTTCTTCACACTTGCAAATTTTCAACCAAAAGTTTCATATATTTTTCATATTTTTCATCAAAAAGTCTTTCATGTGCAGAAACTGAAGACAGTATCAGAGCTACATCTTATTCCTGCATAAGATGGCAAGACTACAATTTCCTGTGGGACCAATTTTAAGCATGTGCTCAAATAAGGCATGTATGTACAATTATTACAGAGGCTTACAATGAAAAATAAACAGTAAAGAAGGATTTTGTAGCAATTCGTTACTCATTCTATTTGCATCCTATACAGATTATTACCTCTCTAGCAGGACTAAACAGCTGTTTCAGCAATCAAAGGATTATAATTAGCAAATACAAGGTATATGACCCTTTTAAGACAACTGGAAAACAGGCAGTTTCACATATAACATAATCAGCAGAAACATGCAAGCTTAGTAAAAAGCAATGGTATGGCTAAGATGTTCTAAATGCTATTGAAGAGAATGCAATATATTTGGAAATAACCAGAAAGAGACAGCAAAATAGGGGAATAGGTAATCTATTTTATTTTTCATGAATGGTAAGTGCACTTTTTTAAAGAAGCAATAGATTTTTTTTTTTCCCAGCTGTCCCCAAAGAGTGTATCAATTTGATCTAAGTCAGATTTTCTTAAATTTTAATTACTATTCCTCCATGAAGAAGTTACCCTATAAGTACTCATTTCTAAGCTCTGTATACAAATAACAGTAAAGTGAAACATCTAATTCAAAAAAGAATTGTCTACTGAGATGCACACTTTGACCCCGATGTCACAAGGTGATATCATCAACCACATTACATGAGCAACAACCCTGTCTGCTTGGACTGAAGAGTTCACTTAAGTACATCTTAATACAAAATAAGAGTTTTAACCTCTTCCAATTGCCTTTCCAGCAGTACCAAAACAATACTACTATAAGCCTCACATTACTTTAAGACACAAATCTGTTTGATCAATGTAACAAGATCAGTTGTATCTGTATTTAAGATCAGTCTGTAAAACAACTTGCTTTATAGTTATAATTAAAACCCAATGAATTATTAAATTGGAAAAAAGTAATTTTTTTGGTGAAAGTCTACATGGGAAAATTTTGGTAGTAGAAAAATAAGATGTTGGTATTACTCTTTGGATCTAAATTAATAATTGTGCTTTATTCTTTTATACAGCTACTCTGTCTCCAAAGGAGGATGACCTTTTCTGAAGGTGCTGTCAGGCAGTACAGCTGAGCTGATTTAATGGCTTGTTGCTGCAGAAATGGACACATTCACTGCTACTTCCTCCCTTCTTGGCCACACAATTCTAGCCCTCATGTCAGTTAAATCAGTTAAACTGACAAACCTGGCAGAAAACTGGTCAGAAAACAAGTCTTCTGCCAACTTTGCAAGTTGAAGCAGCTTACCAGGAGATCAGGTAAGCACCAGAGTAGAAAGAGCCTGGTAAATGAAGACAAGGCAGAAGCCCTCCCTTCCAGTACTGACAAGCTGTTGAGATTAGTTCATCTAACTGAGTGCATCATAAATTAAAATCAAAATACGTGCACATTCACAGGAATAAAAATGTCAGTATTAGTACAATTAATCAACTCAGAAAAAGGACACATCAGTAATTCCCCACTTACACAATGCCCAGTACAATGGAAATTTATCAGGTCCACTTTTCAGTTCAACAGACCCAAACTGTCTGTTAAGAGTACTCTAATCTTGTAGTTCATTGCTGCGAGCTAGGATGGAGAACTTCCCTACTCTACTAAAACCTACATTCCTTCATCCAAAGGTAAAACTGTGTAACACATGTAAAATACAATTAAAAAATAGAATAATCTAGAAAGTAAACATAATTAATAATAATAACAACAACGACAAGAAATCACAGAATCACTTCTGAAACCAATGTTTCCAATTTGTTTTTGGACTAAGCTGGGATAGATTTGCTTAAATAACGAATTCTGAAGCAATGTTGAACGCTTACCGAACAAGTCTGCATGGCAGAGCCAGCAACTGAACCTAAGCCTCTCAATTCATACACAATGTCCTATATCCTCAATTACACTCCCACACATAGTATATGGCAGTAATTATCACAAAGTGCATGTGCCTGCAAACATTTAAGTATATGCATAATTTAACTGATGCGGGTAGTTCTCTAGTTGAGATAAAGTACAATCAACTGCATTTTGCAGTCAGGATGGCAAAACCACAACTGAAGTCTGTTTTCCTGACTCTCAGCCCTCTAACTCGACACTGTGACATTCCTCGTGCAAGTAAAGTAACAAACATGTTGGGAGTGCTTGAAAGATCGAGTCTCAAGATTTAGCATTCACAGAATGTTAAGCTTCTTCAGTTTATCTTGAGGCTTAACATACTGCATAAACTGCCAGCCAAGTACATTATTAAAGCCATACTTCCCCACTAAAGGGTCCTCCATGTGTTTAATCCATCACAAAACAAGGTAAGCCATGAGCCTAATAGTAAGTGCTTGCCATTGTATGTGTATTCTAAACGTCCATATGGGCTACAGTCATAGACCAGCATCTTATTGTGAAAGACACTATACAACACAACACAATTTCACTACAAAGGACAGTATCCGTCCACACAAATAGGTCTACAAGGAGTCCAGACTGATCAGCATAATAAGCAGTCACACACAGATTCCAACTCAATCTCTACACAATACCTGACAGTAGCAAAACAAATGCACATAATTTAATAAATTGTATTTAGACAGCAAAGGGCCTGAACAAAATAGAAAGTGACAGATAAGATGACCACATCCTGACCAACCTATAATTCAGGCAGGAAAGCACTCTAAACTACCACATGATGTACATTGATGTATTTGTATTAGATATTATTATACATCAGTAGCTGGATTAATTAAATTCAAAGCATGTACTGTTTTGAACAAGGTCTCCAAACAATTTGTAGGAAGTGAATGGCCATTGCTACCTAAGCTCTATGATGCTACCTTACTAATTAACATTACGACACTCTAAGACACATGCAAAATCCTTACCTTCTGGTTTTTTGCATACAACTGTTAGATCATGACAAACTGATCACATCAGCAGAAATAACAAAGTTCGTTATTTTTCACAGTAAGAGATAAGTCAGTTTAAAACTGATTTCCTTACTGAATTTATTTAAAACATCCCTGTATTTTGTTTTCTTTATAAAACAATCAAACTTTTTCTTTTTCTTTTGTAATAGCAATATTACAAATCCTGTATGTTTTCAAGCATTGGCAGACTATCACCACACCCCTCAGAAACAAAACATACAGTGATCATCTTAAGCATCCATTATTCATCACAGTTGAAGTTAAAATGCAAAATAAAATCATTCACTTCTCTCAATACAGTTTCATGTCGCCCCAAAACATAAAACTGTGTTTTTATTTAGGTAACAAGTAACTGCCAAAATACTACCTTGAGCTGATCTAGTCAGATCATGTAAGCCATTTCATGCTCCTGCAAATAATTTTTTTTTTTCCATAAGACTTAATCTTTTCTTTCTGCTAATTATGAGGGCAGGGGGTGTCCTGTAATCCTCACTTTTCAACAAAGTTGGTATTTGTCTCCCTGTGAATAAGCCCACCACTTTGTTTAAAAACAAAACAAACCCCTCCATACAGGAGTGAATGTCTTCTGACTTCATGCATGGGTTGAATTAGACCAGGCTTCCATCGAGTTTAAAAAAAAAAAAAAAAAAAACCAAAAACCAAGAAAACCCACCCACAAAAAAACTTCTAAAATTTTTGCAAATCCTGTATTTGCTAGAAATGTCAGTGTTGTCCTTTTGCAGTATCCTTCCCCTCCACACTTTTCTAACTTGTTTATCAACATAATGCATTGCCTCAACTTTGAACCACAAACCCTGAGACTAGAATTGTGGCCTAGTCTTAGGCATAGACCCAATTAATATTTTTTGGGCATATTTATATTAGATAAATAATTCAATAAAATAAGAAGTATCATTACATATACTCCCCTCAATTTAAATTAATGTTTAAAAATACTCCATGTGTTTAACTTCGGAAAGAGAGCATCATAATTTTATTTTTTCTCCAGTAAAACAGGAGATAGGAAGTTTTGGAAAAAAGAAACACAAAGTTACACACTGAAGATTCCCCCCAAAAAAGTCAGCTTCCTAAAAAGTTCTCTAGATATTGGGTACAGATACATTCTTTTGCTTCTAGAAAGTAAGTTCATACATATTCCACATGCTTATAAAGCTATCACTGCAAAACCTCACAACTGTTATCCAGACACAATCACATTTCTTTTAAAATATATGGCCTCTTTTGCAAACTACTCTTTAAATCATGCCTGGAACTGCATTTAAGCAGTATTCCAAATGAACTGCAAATGCCACAAATTCAGGAATTTAGCCTATCATTTTGTTTTATTGGTCCCACAGCAGATTAACACTTCCCTCCTGTCATGGTTAAGGTAGTACTGCTCTAGGGGGAGGGGAGAACCATAAAAGGTTTTATCATGGTCAAAAGCTATGGTAACTTGCCTCTTATACACTTAAAAGTTCTGTGACTTCAATGCGAACAATGCAGTTACCATTACATGATCAACTATGAAATTTCTGTTGTCGTGCAAACTCCATACAATCTCAGTGATCATAACAGGATAAGTTACAAAAATCATAATCACATGCGACTACTTCAGGCAAAAATGCCTTAACAACCATTACAGAAAAGCTAGCACGTGCATTTACATGTATATAATGTTATGTACAAAAAGGCAATCTATTATAGTCATTTGTGCATCTCTGAAAGGTATCAGTATACGTTTTATTCTTTATTATTCATATAGAGGTTTCTAAACACTGAAGTTCAATGAAAAGGTCTCTGTGCTTATTGCATAAGTATTGCCATGATGGACGCAAATTCTGCTACTGACATAAAATCTTAAGCAGGAGATTTAAAAAGCAATGCAAACCTCTGCATTGTTTTGGGGCTCCTGAATACTTTTATTATTGTTGGAAATGCAGGTACAGAAGAGATTTTCATTGGCCTTGTATCATTCATATCAGAACGTGTGAAACTTACATGCTAACCCGGCAATGGTTCTAGCACAATTCAAAGCCAAAAATGACAGGGCTATGAAGGGGAGCCCCTCCACTACAAAATGGAGGGTCTGGGGAGAACAGTGTTTTGTGCAGGGAGCCTCCATGTCCTCTATTCTCTATCCCACTACCTTTTTTTCACGCACAGGAAAGATCATTACAATAGCTGCACAACCTTTTAAAATAAATGAGCAAAAGACAGTAACAAAAAGAGTGAGTATCAAGAAGCATTTCTCAAAGTAATCCCCCAAACACCCACATTTGAAACTGTAGGGATTTTTTGTTACAACAAAAAACAAAAGAGCATGGAAGAATTCAAATAAGGGCATTTAAAAACATATATGGTTAGTACACAGGACACCCTTGTCCAAGCTAACATAGTAACATGAAATGGACAAACTGATGAATGGCCCCCTTGAACAGAGAGGTACTCCTGAAACACAGCACGCAGCACAGTTAGTGAACCTGCCAAGCTAAGATTGCTTAAAACAGATACACAGAAGGCCCCCGAAAGGGAAAGCTCCTAGCACACCTGGATTAATTTGGGAAGCTGCAACCAGACCCCTCAGCGCACAATGGTTACCTCGTAGGATAACTAGGAATGACTAGCCGATCCTACCTTGCCCGACTCGAAGAACACAGCGCTAGTCACCCCGGAACAGGTAGAAAGGTGGGAACGGGGGCCGAGATCTTTGCCAGAAAGGTCGACATCGCGGAGCAAGCGAAACAAGAACGCTTCAGGCTCCATATTACCCCGGGGGGCGGCTGAAGAGGAGCCCGACACCCGATAAAACTGACCCAGAGGCAGGAAGGGGGCGCTCGGGGCGCGGGCAACGGGCGCCAGGAGAGCTAGGCCCGGCTACGGGGGACGGGTGTCGGCGGAGGTCGTCACCAACCCACAAAGGAGGCCGAGCCGGAGAGGAAGGCGGCCCGGGCCCTCCGCCCGACCAGGGTTTCGTCCCTAAGCCCCGGCAGCAAGGACGCAGCCCCGAGCGACGTCCTCCCCGCCCGCTCCCACCTCTCCGCCGCCCCCCCCCCCGCCCCCCCTCAGTCTCCCTCGGCCGCTGAGGCCCGGGCGCCACCCCCCCCCCCCCCCCTCCCGCAGACCGGCGGCCTGCAGCGCCCCACCGCCTTCCCGCGTCAAGACCCCGCACTCACAACTCGTTCTTGCCCCCTTTCTCCCAGTTCTTTATCCACTCGGCAGGGAGCAGCGCCGCCATCTTCCCCGTGTGGCGCCGAGAGCCCGGATGGTGGAGCAACGAGCCCGGGTCAGAGGGGACGCAACGGCCCGCGAGGAACGACGGGACGCGGACGCGCCGTACCCTGGGAGACGGCGCGCGGCCCGACATCGCGCCTGCGCTTTAGCCCCCCTCAGCCCGGCCGCGCGCTCAACGGTCGCCGCCCTCAAGTACCGCGGCGGTGGCTCCGCCGAGTCCTTCAGCGGCCCCGCCGAGCCCCTCAGCGGCCCCGGCCCCCTCCAAGCCCTCTCCTGGACCCAGAGGACACCGCACACACACGCCCACCCCCACCCCTTCTGAGTGAGCCCAGCCCGCGGTTAAAATTCCTGTGGGTTGGGGGAACCTCCTGGTGACTGGTAGGGGGAGATGGAGCGCGGAGACGCGTGTGATCTCGTCAGGTAGATCGCTTTGCCAGATGTGTAAAAATACTGCGAGCGAGGGTTTTTACAAACACGAAAAGATCGTTCAGGAAACAGAGATAGCTTGAGGGTGTCAGATGCGTTTAATGCGTGTGTGGCATGAAGCATCCTTTATGAATACATCGCCGTGAATTAGATTTCAATCCATTACAAGAACGTTGGCAGTTAAGAACGGTTAAAAACCACAGTTACTTTTCAGATCTTGAGCTCGCCATTCAGACTCCAGCATCACCAATTGAAGGCAGCAAAGTTCGTCTTAAAAAAAAAAAAAAAAAAAAAAAAAAAAAAAAAAAGGCAGATTCTGTAATGGGAATAAAGCTCTGCTCTTTCCTTTCCCAAAACCGTGTGGTGCTTTGCATCGCTGTCCCGCAAAAAAACCTGCAAACCTGTCAAAAAAACTGCAAACCTGTCACCTGCGTGGCTGAAGAGACTCCATCTAAGGGTGAAAGTCAACAGGGAGCACAAGCAGACAGCACGCGCGTGTCCTCTGTCGATCCACCACCCCTCTAATAAAGCAAAGGTGAAAGCACATAAACTCTTTTTGGATGGTTCCTTCCCATGTGAGCAACTTCCTCCTCTAATTCCCAGTGACACAAAGCAAGGCAGCGTGTAAGTAGCACATAGTTTCGTATGGATGTGCGAGCAACCACCCCGCAAGCAGCAGAGCCAATGTTAGACTGACCAACAGAGAGCTAACACACCAAACTAGGCCTTAAAGAAAGGAATTTAAGAGAAATAAAGATGGTATAATTTTCAGAACATTATGCACCTGAAGCTCACGTGGCCCTCAAATAGTCCTTAAGGGTTTTTTTTGTTATTCACGTTCTGCATATTTGGAAAGCATTGAGCAAAACAGTGCATGGCGGGCTGGGGAGTGCACGCACACGTTGTTCTAAGTATCTGGAAGTGTGAAAAATACAATCGTAGTCATTCAAAATTCAGAGACCCCTGTCCAGGATGATGAACTACCTCAACATCCCTTGTAAACCATGTTGCAAGATGAAGAGGTTTTATCTTTCAAGATAAAAAGCAGATTTTCTTTTATCTTTTGTCACAACATTTTTACCAATAAATTATCCAATTATTTCTTCAATTGCAATGTAGCTAATATTTTGAAAATTATAACATTTTTCATTATGCCCTGACAAGTTAGTATTATTTTAATAAATTGTTATTTATTAAATTAATTAAGTTAGTACATTTAGTAAATTCAGTAAATTATTTTAAGGAAAATTGTAAAAAAAGGTTTCTATAAAAATTATTATGAAAAATCCAAACTTGCTGTAATTATGTTAATCTTTCTTGGAGATTTTGAACACGGTCACACACTAATGTAACATCTCAGTGAGGTGATTTTTTTATGAAATAAGATAGAGTATTGAACCCTAAACTTGGAAGTACATATTAATTGATTATATCACATTATTTATTCTGTTACAGCCTCCAATAGAAATTCAGAGTATCGCCGGTACATTGTACTATGTTTGAAACCTCATCTTTTTGGGGATGGTACATCCTCGTGATTACAGGTATAAACACTTAGGACAAACAACTACATGGATGTCATCTTCTGATTATCATCCCTAATACATGTGCCCATCTTATTGCATATTATTCATCCATGTAAGTCTCTCCAAGCTGTTCTTAATTTCCTTCAGTTGCTAATCAGGATATATGAGTTAAGAAATACTTCATTTGGTCAGGCAGCACATGTGTTTAGTCTTTCCAGAAATTCCTCTTGCCTGTCAAGAAGTCTTTATTTCGTCTGCCTTCTCAGTCTTGTACATGCTTCCTCCTCTATTGAAGTGTAAATCATTTCACAAATATGGTGAGACTGAAGAAAATTGAGAATTTGAAATAATTAAAAAAAAAAAAAAAAAAAGAGGCCTAAGTGCACTTGTGCCAATTTCGGTGCTTGCACTGCTCTGGTTTCTCTGCTGCATGCTGTATTCTCCACATTTAACAGAAACTTACAGCTTGCATGCACTTTGTGTGAAAGTGTTGTTTCACTTTGAAAAAAGCCCTGATCAGAAAGTCTGTAGAATTTCAGCAAATCCATATAACTGCTGACTGAGAGAGGGAATAGTGTTGTTTTAATTATTATTCACAGCCAGTCCCTATGCAAGCTGTACACTAGACAGAATGCTGTTGTTCTTGATCTGTATGTACAACACCTACTACACAGGGACCCATTAAAGCCCCTAAACTCTGCAGTAACACAAGTAAATAAAGAAGGAGGCAGATTCTCTGCCTCCTGTACTTAGATTTTAAATTAGACACAAACTACGTTTCAGGCATATAGTATGCAGTGTGCTAAAAGATAACCACAGTTTAAAAGTGCCTAATGTATTTCTGATGGGTTATTTTTAAAAATTGCATTAAATAAATACATTTAAAACAGACGTGTGAATGGTAAGAGGCACAGAAATGCAAACCTAAGGAATAACATGAGAAGGTATTACAAGCGAATGCAATAGGTGTTTTTAGAAGATAAGCCCAAGAGACGCATAAACAGAAAACAAGAAGCTAGCAAAAGGTATTAGAAACAAGGATTTATGTAGGTGTAGAGCTATGCAAGGTCTGAACATAAAAGTGAAATTCTGCCTTTGTGATGAGGATGAAAAGACGCTCATGGAGAAACACAGAAGAATAAAGCCATCAAGTCATTGCATCTAACCAAAAGGTTAGATACCAAGTTTATTCAAGGAAACTAAACCACTTCTTTTGTGAAGTATATTGGTAACAGACTGGAACAGGCTGAAGATAAAAGGGGCTATTACATGCAGCGTAGAAATATATGTGACAGAAACAATTTGAAAATCTAACTGAGCATACCCTAATAATAAATAATGGCTATCAAATCTATGACAAGCAGGTACTTTTGTTTGCTATGTGTCTTGCTAAAAGACAATCACTTCAATATAAAGGCTTATGAGTTCTAAGTGTAGGAAAAGTAATTTCAGGTCAATATAGCAACTTTATGTTTCATTTCATTTTAACACAGGGATGTTTGTATCTTTATATGCTAATGCAAACAACGCAATGGCAGTGTCATAACTATAAATTGCAAAACTCCAACTTCTCTTTTACTTGGATTTTGTAATTCAGCAATGGAACAACCTAACAGAGACAAATTAAAAGTACTGTAAACTGAAATGTGGACTTACATAATTGAATTTGGTTTTAAAGTGGACAAGTTACTCAGTTGTAGAAAGGAGACAAATGTTCAGTGTTGCACCTTCTTGCAAAATACTGACTGCTTCTGCAAGTGCTTAGATTCCTCGACCACCATTGAGAGCAATTTCACTAAAAATGCTGTCTTCCTTCTCTGTTAGCCAGAGCTACGAAGCTCTTTTTAAAGATCCTTTATGGGTTTTTTTAAAATGTTGACTTCATACCGTGCCAATACAGTGCAATGCCAATTTTTACTGTTTCAGTGTAGATTTTTGTAGCAAACGCCTGTGGTCTGGGTCTGTGACAGCAGTAGAGTGCCATGTAGCCCTAATAAAGAAGTAGTATTCTATAACGTTCACATTTTAGTTAGCAACCACAGTAATTAATGACACAAAAGCAGATTTTCAAAGATGTTCAAGGTGCAGTTGGGACCATAAAAAGATTTTGCAAAAGTAGGTGAGATGCCGTAGTGGTTTAACCCCAGCCAGCAACCAAGCAACACGCAGCTGCTCACTCACTTCACCCCACCCAGCGGGATAGGGGGAGAGAATCGGGAAAAGAAGTAAAACTTGTGGGTTGAGATAAGAACAGTTTAATATAACAGAAAAGAAAAAACTAATAATGATACTGATAACACTATAAAATGACAATAGTAATAGTGAAAGGATAGGAATATACAAGTGATGCACAATGCAATTGCTCACCACCCGCTGACCGACGCCCAGTTAGTCCCCAAGCGGCGATCCCCCCACCCCCGCTCCCCCCAGTTTATATACTGGACATGACGTCACATGGTATGGAATACCCCGTTGGCCAGTTGGGGTCAGCTGTCCTGGCTGTTTCCCCTCCCAACTTCTTGTGCCCCTCCAGCTTTCTTGTTGGCTGGGCATCAGAAGCTGAAAATCCTTGACTTTAGACTAAACATTACTTAGCAACAACTGAAAACATCAGTGTTATCAACATTCTTCTCATACCTAACTCAAAAACATAGCACTGTACCAGCTACTAGAAAGACAATTAACTCTATCCCAGCTGAAACCAGGACAGATGCCTGGCTCTCATGGCTTTCAGTGGGTCTCTCAGAACTACCCGGTTTCAGTACATTTATCTCACAGGCACTTGCCTGCAACTTCAGCCTAGAAATATATTTGGATATCTGAATCTTAGAATGTGCGCCCTTAAAATATCATTAAAGTGTGATACAGCTTTTAAAGGGTGAGAGTTTTAAGTGGTTTCATGGTTTCTAAAGCTTCACAAAGTGAATGTCACTGAAAGGAATTTTAGAAAACCAGTAAGTGTTGTAGATCCGCCATTCAACAGTGATTCAGTAAAAGAGTATTTGGTTATTGTAAGGGTTGGGCTATTAATTAAATAGCTTATTAAATACTTAAATACTTATAGAATAATTAGGCCTGGGATTAAAGTGCAGTCAGTTGCTGTCAAACAATTTTACCAAGTCAGCATTACTACATTTTCTATATTGTCTATACATTTCATTTATAATAACTAAATGGTATAGTGAAATTGTGGTGAATGGTACAACTTTTACACTAAATGAAATGCGTTTGCTGTGGGCGCTGATATGCTACAATTTTTTGTGTGGTAGATACTTTGTAAGTTATTTACAATCCATTTAGAGCCTATTTTTATGAACATTTTTGCTGGTGAGTAATTTACCTGCCGAAACTTGCACAGACTAGACATGAGTAAACTTTTCCACTTCTATAAAGGTTTGCAAAGTCATGTCCTTATATATTACATTTTTTTCGTATGTAAATATATTGATTTGTAGTTCAGAATTATTTACACTTTTCAACACATTGCAGTTCTCTGTTCTGATTATTCTTTTCAGGTTTTTAATAAAAATAATTAAGAATACTAAATTAGCATAGGTAGAGAAACAGTTTTCTTATAAGTCCACATGAAGTGAAGTCTCTTCTCAGAAATTATCATCAAATGAAGGACTATATATTTCCAATTTCACATTTAGAACTACAGCACAACAAAAAAGGAATGAAAAGCATATATAAAAGTATAACTACAAATGAAATATACGTGGGGTTTAGAGATATATTTGTTCTAGACTGATTTGCTTGCCATTTTTCCATTAACTTTACCGACATAGTTTAAGATAGATATGAGGGGGGAAAAAACAGATATAGATCTTTATAAAGGACCTAAATGAAGTTATTTAATACTTGACTAAAATGTGGTTTAGATATATTTTAGAAATTCTTTTGCACATGGTTTAGCTATTACACATTTCCTATTAGCCATTATATATAAAATATATGTATTTGTATCAGCCATTTACATTTTTTATGGCTTTTATAGTCACAGAATCATAGAATACTTTTAGGCGGGAAGGGACTTTCGGTGGCCACCTGCTCCAAAGCTCTGCTTGAAGCAGGGCCTAAAAAGTTTAGTCAGGTTGCTCAGCACCTTCTCTCACAGAGTTGTGAATACTTTCGAGGAGGTGATTTCACAGTCCTGGTGTTTGAGCACTGAAGCATTTTTTCCTTGAGTCAGACTGGAATTTTCTTTGCTGCAACTCATGTCTACTCTGAGAATAGCCTGATTTCACAATATATAGCACTATAGAAAGCATTTTGTGATAGGATTTATATAAAATAATCTCTACTTAATAAAGATGCATGATAGATAACCTCTAAAACATAAGACACTTGTAAATTTTATTAAGTTAATACAGGCAAAGCAAAATGTTTTGAAAATAAGTATGTACCAATTCCTCTTCAGATTAATATATTATTGACACAGAGTAGTCTTCACTCCTAGGCTATAAAATCATATATAATTTTAGCTTATCCTTGCTTATGTGGTGGACATCTTTCTTAGTGCTACCTGGTATTAGCTGAATTGTGAGGAATCCCTAGGTTAAAAAGTAAGATCTATATTTTAGTTCTATAAAACAGCCTTTATATCTTATTCTCCATCTTTTCATGAGGCTTTTGTGTGCTAGAAAAAGTGTCATGGGCATCCTAAGGCTCCTATAAATGAATCAGAGACCCTTGTTAAAAGCTAGGACGGCTTTTTGTTTCCTTCTGTTATTTCTAGAAGTTGACATTTACCTTTCTAAATATTGGGATAAAATAAAATTTTGAAAAAAAGGAAAAATGATGCTGACTGCAAAGGCACGATATGTCATACTGCAGTCTTAATTCACCTACTGTGCTTCCTGCCTGGATAAAGAAGCAATTTGAGTGTTTTTTCCAACTACATTAAAGAAAATGCCTGTGGTGGGCACTATGGTAACAGCTGGATAGCAGCAGGAAGTTATTTAGCTTAATGGCAAATACAAGGTTTTCAAGGGTGTAGTATATTATCCAGCAGATACATAGCTAGAAAAAAAATCAGAGCAAATTTAATCTTATAAAAATGTATTTATTCTTGGTTTTCAAAATAAATACTACAGACATCAATTAGGAGAGCTGGAAAGGTACAAAAGCAGAAATAAAAAGCCCAATAGCTCATTTCCTCTCTATTAACCCACCCTATGAATTTGTGTGACAAGTCACAACTCTGTTATCTGCTCTGAGGGGTAAACAACGGAGTGCTTTACTTTTCTTGCATAGACTTTTAAGAATGAGTGTTTGGAATAAAATGTCCTTTATTACTTGGCTTTTATAACACGTCCATGTAAGAATTAGTTGCTCTAAATTCCTGATTTTATTTTTGTTTTTAAATCAGTCATTGTTTGGCAATTGTTCCTGTTGTTTTTCTGGGGACATTTCCTAAATTCTCATGCAGAATTAAAAGGGTACAAAGAAGGCACACTTCCACATTTTCCAGATGATTTCCATTTGGTAAATGCTGTTTAGGCAAGTAAGAATCCTAAACATTAGCTAGTACTGGCTGTTTCCATTCAGCTGGGCAACTGAAAGGAGAAACATTCTCAGATAGTGATTGTCAAACAGATCTTACAGCTCTTGGGTTTTTTTCACAGCTAAACTCAGTGTCACTTCATCATGCTGAGCTATAAAATGTACCAGATTTAATTAGGATCAGTGGATGTGGAGGAACACACTGTTTGGGAAAAGTTCACGTTTTCAGCTCACAGAAAGCAGGGTTGTTTCAGTAAGTCATTTGTTGTTTGCCTTTCTCACCCACTTTCCAACACAGGCAACAGCCAACTGTAGATTTAGGTCCCATTTCCAAACCCTGTTGGCCTGGAAGTCTTCTGGTCAAGGTGTAGGAACAGTTGCATTCATCTTCTTAACTTTTTGGTTCTGTGTATGTTCATGCACTTGCTGGTGAAGGATGGAAGGCAGAAAGACTAATGAAGCTCTTCGACACAATGCCTGTGAAGAAGGGCCTTTGCTTGTCAAAAATGGTGCTGGGAACAATGCCTGGAGCAATGCAATTGGAACTGTGTGTGGTAGGCAGCAGACCAGTTATTTGCTTGACGATATATTTCACTCTTTTTCAATCTGTATTTCTTTCTGATCAGAGTGTATAGCTCTAAAGAGTGCTGTTCATTTTTTTCTGATTAGCATGAACAAGGAAAGACAAAAAGACACCCCAAAACCTCTGGTTCATCAATGGCTTTGAACAATGGAGAAATCTACAAATACAGGAAAAAAGAGGATTGTTTCTTTAATGACAGCCTCACCAAACAGCGAAATGTTAGCGCAGGAGTGAAGATCTGCAAGTTGGTTACTGCTGGGATTTTTTTGAAGGATGGAGATGAGCTGTTCTAAGGGGCTTTGCTCCCAGCCTGTGCTGGAAGCATTGCATGGACAATTCCTGTTTGCCTGCTCTGAAGAATGAAGCCACAATTAAAAACTAATAAATGAATTAAGAAACATTTTGTCTTCCAGTACATACACCTTCTTAGCAAGTACCGTATCAAGGTCAGTTATTGGAATCTCGAGATAATAGTATGTAAAGTGTGAAAATATGGAAAAAACTAGGAATGTTGCATGTTTTGTAAGCTGAGCAGTGACAGTATCATTACCAATGCAATTCAGAGTCTTGCAGCATTACCTGAGACCACTAATGCAGAAAGGCGGAGGAGTACAACTTGTAAAGCAGGTGTTCCTGAACTCACAGCTCATCACTCACTTGTTTGTCTAATAGTTGGATATTCTTCAGGATGGGCCTGTATCATTACACCTCTTGGATTACATACATCGCACAGAAAGTGCTATTTGACTTACTGCACTCTGCTGACAAAATCCCTTTGGTACCTTCAGCCCATAATTAGTCTGCCATCACGCATAGGAAGGGTCTGGCGTAGCAGCTTTGTGGCAGCGGCTGTCCAGCGGTGGGAGAGCCAGGCAGCCCATGCTGGCGTCTGAGCAGTTCTGCAGCACGTGCTTACAGTTTGTGCTCCTGCCCCTCTCCTCTGGGATGTGCCCAGTGAAGCTCCAGATGACCGGAGCATCTCCGGATAGTTGGCTGGGTGCTGGTGATGCAGGACACATAGGGAGCCAAAGTTTGCAAACAACAGTCACTGCTTATCAGTGGGTGGGCAGTAACTGCAGCTTGCCCGAGCTGATTGGCGTGGCTGTTTTTGAAGTTCACAGGCACTTGCCCCATCGCATATGTGAGAAAAAAATTTGAACACCATAGGTACCTTGTGCTGGTTTATTGTGGGAATTAAGGATATTAATGCATTGAGAGAATATGAAGGTTTGAAGATAAACCTAAATTTGGTAAGTCAAACTTTTATCAACATGGTCCACACCCTTGTTTGGGTTGCATACACCAGATACGAGGTATGTTAAAATGAAAGTGTGTCAGTGGCTAATGATAATAATGTAAGAGAAAACCTGAACCCCCACCTAAACTTGGGGTTTGCATACTGTTAGGAGTCAAAGAAGCTATTTCTGAAGCTGTCAGTTCTGATTCCTCATTCTTGATGCTAACCTGGAAAGCAGTCTGGTGACACTTTGTCCATTGTTCTCTGTTCTGCTGCTGCTTCTCCTTCTGGTACTTTGATTCAGAGTGAGTCCAAAGTTGGAATATACTTGATTAAAAACACCTGTCTTTGACATGTGAAGAATATATTTTTTAACCTTCTACTTAAGCAGCAATATTTAAGAACTACAGAAAAGTTTACCCAGCTAAGATTTGCATGGTCATCTTGAGCTTCCCCCATATATAATAATTCTCAGACATCATCAACGGGATGTGGGAAAATGAATGACTAAAGTGATCAGTTAAAAAGGACATGTTTGTTAACCATAGCATTCCTCTTCACTCCTCCCTGCCTCTTTTCCTGCATCAAGATAACATGTGGAAGCATGCAGGGAGCAGGCAAGCATTGCCTTGAACTTGGCATTTTTCTGCTTACTAATTATATCACAGACTTACATAGTACCTGTGTGCCAGTACCAATGTTCCAGCACCACATGCTTGCTAAGTCCAAAGTTCCAGCTCTAGATAATTATTTCTTGCATTAATCAGTTCAAACAGAACTAAAATAAATCACTAGTTGCATGTTTACCATTTTCATCTTCATTTGGCATTTATCTTTGCTCGCCTGCTCAGTGAGTTGTGAAAGAAAGTAAACACTCTGTGTTTGTCCCTGGTTTGATACCATGTGCAAGTGAGCTTAGAAGTAGTTTCAGCTAGCAGTATACCAAGACATCAAAAGAAGATTGGGTTTTTACAGCTTAAATGCCAACTTTTCCTCAGGGCGTATATTATTGGGTTCAGTACTGCTGCCATTATTTGATGCTTTTAATTTTAATGAGAAGGTATTTTATTGCATTGTCTGATCAGCAATGGATTTGGGAGTTATAAGAAAGTTTGTCCTGCCTAAGATTTCATTGCTGAAATTGAAAAGGCTCATCATGCTTTTTCAACTTTTCCTATTTCTGTACTATGATGATACCTCTAATTAACTTCCCTTCGGACTTTTCCACTATCTTCACTAAAATGTAATGAGAATTATGTTTATCACCTGCTTGCAATGAAAGGAAATGAAGAATGTGCTTTAATAGTAAGTGCTGTGGATAAAAGGAATGGGTGTCATACTCTTTTGGAAGAGAGAATCAGATTTGATTTTCTGTGGACCAGCATACAAATGCAAGGCTTTCCTACTCCCATCAAATGACTGCATCTCTTCTTCCAATGGTAGCAAGAACATTGGATGTAATTCAAGGGAAAAACACAGCTTTCAGGCATCTGTTACTTATCAGTTATTCGATTTTCTATTGTCATATTCATGAGAAAACGTTCCTCGTTAAGGGACTGTTTTGTCATTTTTCTGCCTTTAATTTTCTTTCTCTGCTGCACCTCTGAAATTCCAGCTCTGAATTGCATAGCTTTTTTCACTCTGTTCATTAACCTGATGGTAATGGACTAATTAATGAGTCAATGAGATTAGTCGGAAATAAGAAATTACATTAATTTCTTAGGGAATATATCAACGAACACAGTTTCCCATATGAACCTCTGTGACCTGTGACCCATTATTAACTAAACAGTTTGTGTCAAAGAACTGTTTGCTAAGGCTGGTTTGTGTTTATCTGACTCAAAGAGCTTAGAACTGATCAAAATTTTTAATACAATTGTGTAAAGGAAGTTTCAAAGAGGTTATACTTTTGGTATGATCTGATTTTTCAGTTTTATCTGATTTGTTATATTTTTGAATCATTGACTCAGAATAATTCAAGTTGGAAAGAATCTCAGGAGGCAATCTAATCCAACCTCCTGCAGGGTCAGCCATGAAGTCAGATCAAGTCACCTGGGGCCTTATCCAGTCTGGTCATAAAGCCCTCCAAGGATGGGCACTGCCTGACTGTCCTCATGGTTGAAAAGCGTTTGCTTATACTCACCCAGAACCTCTTGTTTCCATTTATGCACGTTGTCCCTTGCCCTTCCACCACACACCACTGTGAAAAGCCAGCCTCCATCTTCTTGGCAGCCCCCTTATAAGTACAGGAAAGTTGCTGTTAGGTCCCCTGAAGTCATAACTTTTCCAGGCTGAACAAGTCCTCCCTCTTCCCTTGGCCACCCTTAACCATCCTGGTGTTCCACGAGTGCTGACCTTGCCCCAGTTGATCAGGGTGTTTTTTTGTCCTGGGGTCCCTAAAACTGGATGCAGTATTGTAGATGTGGTCTAATGAATGCTGAGTGAAGAAGGACGATGACTCCACTCGATCAGCAGGTCCTGTGCTCCTGTTTATACTGTCTACCATGCTACTGGCTGCCTTTGCTGCCAGGGCAAGACCCCTGTCTACCAAGATGCCCGGGTCCTTTTCCGCAGAGCTGCTCCCCAGGCCGGTGGACCCCAACAGTTTTCATTGCAAGAGGTTATTCCTTTCCAGATGCAGGAGTTTGCATTTTTCCTTGTTGAATTTCATGACGTTTTCTACAATTTAAATTCTCCACATTACTCCAAAATATATATTTAAAGAGTTGGAATAGCAATTTAAAAAGAAATTTTTATTTAATTGTACTAGAAGTTTTATAATAGGTACATTAAATTAATCTAAAAAACGTAACCAACTCCTGCCCAAGAAGGATGTTAGAAGATCATCTTTGCCTGAAACAATTTGAAACACTTGGAAATTGACCAATTTGAAAATTGTCCAAGCTACTAAATGTTCATGTTTCACCAAAAAAAACAACCCCAAACCCAAACCAAACACCCCAAAACCCCCAAGCAGAAGGATTTTGAAATTTCTTTCACTTAGCAGAAAATCCCCACAAATCCACCTATTGGACTTCCCTTAGTCAGACATATGAAGTGGTGGGAACCTCCCATTTATGCCTCCAAGTACTGCCCCTTCATTAAGCAAATGCACCTTTTCAAAAGAGCTGCAGCCAAAAGCATTCCTAGACATTTTGGATTCCTGAGTTGACTTGTGCTTACTTTTTAAAATGACATTTTTAATGAAGAACAGCAGTTTAAATCAACCCTATGTAATAATATATAAAGTTACTTCCCAGAGTAGAAGTAACAAACGATTCCAGCATGCTGTGCAGTACTGGGCTTGGGAGAACAGTATGTAAACCATCCCCATGTATAGTATATAGCATCTATTTTTCAAGTAACTGGCTTGTTTCTTTACTTATTCATAGCATAAATTACATGAGCTGGAAAAAATACAATGCCCACTTCTACACAGTAAGATGATTATCCATTGATTATAATTTAATGAAGCATATAAATGAGACTGAGGCAGGCATTTCTCTATCTCACTAAAGGTTCTTTTAAGCTCTGTAAAATTTCAGTTCTTTTTATTTTTTCAATTTATCTGAGAACAAAATACAAGACTAAAACAAAGATACTTCAAGTATGGAATTGCTCTGTGGTCAGTTAAGGTCTGTAATGTAGTGACTACAAGTCCTTCCACAAAAAAGCAGACAGAAAAGCTCAGTAAGGCTACATCTCTATGAAGTCAGTAAAGTGAATTTTTTGTTTGTTTTAATACAGACTACTTAACAAATTTTAGTAACAATTTTGTTCATTCCATTTCAAATGAAAGAGGGAATACAGCAAATACAAACATTTGTCTACATCCGCTTTGTCTTGACAAAGATATTGCTTAAAATTTTCTTCAATGTTTAATTACTCTTTGTAGCTCAAGTACCACCATTGTACAATTCTATCTGCAATCAAAAGTACTTTGAAGTAATACAATTAATTTTAATACTGTTGGGTCACCAAAGGCATTGTGTTAGCTTTACAGTACAACTGTACTCTGGCTTACAGTTCCACTGACTGATTCAGAACTTTATTCAAACTGAACTTTAAGTTGGTTAAACTCAACAGAAAACAAAGAACTAGCTTGCTTAGAAAATAAACATGTTATGAGCTCTACTGTCCTTATTGCTGATGTTTTTCTTTTCCATTATGTTTTCTTATCTTCTAGTTCTTCTAGGTATTGGTGCTAGAGCTTTTCGGGTTTGTTTTACTAAAGTTTTTGATTTAGACATCAAAACTGGTAAGTGGGTCACTGTAAAAACACCTTGTGACCTCTAAAAACAATCTGCTTCATTTGGAAAAGTATCAAAACCTCAACAGAGCCATGTCCTTTGTGAAAATCATTGCTAATGAATGTATTAATAATGTGGTATGACAAGGATTGATAAGATTAAATATTCAAGTTCACATTGCAGTTACAGTACAGACCTCTTACTGTCCTATTATGCCAAAGATCCTTAAATAAATGATCTTTCTTTGGACTGATGTGAAATGAGTTTAGATTGATGTGAATTTCACTACTGCAATAGAGCCATTTCTCAGACAGCGAAACATGTACAGTTATCATCTTGGCATTTTTAGGCAACCAAATTCTGTCTGGCACAGATATTGCCTGTAATGCTCAAGCCTTTTACATTTGATTTTATTTCTCTAAAGGAAACAGAGAATACAAATTAAAACAAAAAAAAAGGTATGTGCATACATTACAGAAGAGACAGAGAGATTTAGACTATTTACTTGAGAGTTGTGTTTTAAAATTTCAGTCATTTATGTGTCTAAAGAGATTTGTTTCCATAGTACATTTCTTGAGGCCATCTCTTTTCACATTAAAGAACATCCCTGAAATACTTAAATAATAGTTTTGTAGTATTTCCCTGAATAATGGTCTGCATTTTCAGTACAGTTTTCTTGTTTAGAAATTAATCCATTTCTTGTTTTTACTCTATACTTATAGCCTGAGAAATTGGCCAACGCATGACCAGTGAGGGACTGGAAAACTTATTTATTTTCATGAAGGACTGAGGGCCATAGTAACCTCACCAGATGCCAGAAGTATGGAAACAAGTCTAAGGATATGATTACTTTTAAGAGCCACTGTGAAATATATATATTTATATTTATTTTTGCACAACAACAAGTATAAGTATTAGAACTACAGGACTTAAGTTGGATTGTAAACTAATTGTTTGCCTAAAGTTAATCATGGGCATAATCACATCTTTGCAGCATAAAATTACAAAAGGTTTTTTAGCACTGCAGTCAAATTGTTTTCTTTAAGAGCAATATTAACAAGAACCTATCTGTAGTAATATCTTTTCTGATAGTTTTTCATTAGTCTCAAAGTATTTCAAAAGTCTCAGACTTTTTGAACTATTTTTCCTTTAGTTCAGGGAAATCTTTTGTTTATTTCCTATAGGCTCAGCATCACCATTAGGCTGCATCAGTAAATGCAAGGTTTTAGGTTATGGGTCATTCTTTTTTGAACAAAGAGCAAGTAGTATGTGGACTTGCATCCCTAGTTATTCACTATTGTTGTTGATTACTGAATAGTCATTATGATTTTTTTCTAATTGACCAAAGGGAGTTTGTTACTATTTCATTACTTTTAGTAATGGAAGTTACTATAGTTACTTCTAATAACTAGAAGCTTTGAATCAAAATGGGATCTTAGTAGATGCTGGACAACATAAAGTAAGAAACAATCCTTATCCAAAAGTGCTTTCAGTCTAAGCCCTGGAATCTGCAAACATTCTGGCACATTGTATAATTAGACTGCTTCTCCTGAAACTGTCCTGAGCTATCTGCCACAAGTCTTTGGAGATATATGATTTGAAAAAAGTAGGTCGCTCCTGATCATATGCTTAATGGGAAAACCAACAAAGTTTGAGAACATTACTCCAAGTAGCTGACTTGTCTTGAGGATAGCAGGAGTCAGGTCCCTTACATAAATCCAAGTATCTTGGCTACGTTAAAATGTGTTGGATCAATCATGAGGGCACCTGAGCTTCTAATAAAAAAGAAAAAGGTTAATGGAATATTTTAATGTTGCACAACAACCATCTTAGTCTTTCAAATGATTAGGTGATTTTGCCTACAACTACCAAAGAAAATAGCCTGAGGTTTCTGACTGATTTGGAAAATTCTAGTCCAAATACATGAAATTTATAATAGCTAGTGAGAACATAAATCTTCAGATTTGGAGAAAAAAAAGGCCAGTCTCTGGCAAACTTACTAATAAGTAGTACTACCTGCTTTGCTTTAATATCCCTATGATTTATGAGCAAAGATTAAGAAACAATTACAATACAGCCCAAGCTGTGCTCAGAAGTATTGCCGGTAGGCATCTCATGTCTTCTGTGAGTACTTAGAAGATCAGCGTCTGGTAGATGATTTCTCAATTCCCTTATGTAGCCAGTTCAGTGAAGTCTATAAATTTCAGAATAAATAACTGCACTGTCATGCAATCTTTCAGCCAAGGTGGTTCTTAAGAACCACACCTTATTTAGGTCAAACTTGTAGCTTTATTAGTATCGATCTTGTCAGTTGGCCGGCGACAGCATCCATGAGACTTCACATGGACAGGCTGTCCGGGAGCTCCCGTCCCCATTGCACTGCTCTGTCTTTAACAGATTTAAGGCATAATGGAACCCTGTGTTTGAGTTACGGCCTGACGGTGGTGATTCTGCTCAATTTATGGTTAAATATGACGCATTGTCCTCTAAGGAGGACCCTTACTCAATAGTTTCACCATGTAGGCCTGGTTACTTCATCTAGACAGTACATGCTTTGCTAAGGACTATATCCTTGAAGGAGGAACTAAAGACTGATAAAAAGGAAAGATCCTGCTCCAGAAGGTGCTGAAGGCCGGATGACTGCCAAAGCAGCCTGAACCGGTTAAAGGTATGAAAGGTGAAGGTGGCAGGGGGAGATCCCAACCACTGGCTCAGTTCAAGATGGAAAGACTTGCCCACACACACCTGCAAGGAGCATGCTTGCTAATTTACATAGCAAGCGAGGCTAATTTAGATATAACTAAATCGATAGTAGATGAGATGGTGACTACCAGCCCAACCAATGAACGTAAATTTAGGCGGGTTTTTACTAATCATGTAACAGAATAAATACATTTTAGTTCTTTGGTGTGGCGTGCTAGCTTTGTGGAATTATCAGCTAGCACCCATCTTCACGCAAACATAAAATAAATAAAGATCTTGGCTCTGTGTGTAAGATTGGCTTATTGCACACCGGGTATCGAACCCCGCTTGTGGGACAACAATAATAACCTGTAATTGCAGAGACAAGGGGTGAGAGAAAGGAGAGTGCTGGGAGTGCTCCGCACCAGAAACCATCTGGAGAAGATGGTGTGAAATGAAGGGGCTGTTGGAAATGCTGAGTGAGGAGAGGAAACCTCCGGGCTGGCTGGGCTGGTGTGGACCAGGAGCGCGGTGAGAGCTGAGGTGCTGAGGGGACAAAGCAGAAGGAGCTGAGGTGCGGGGCTGAGGCGGCTGAGGAGCGGGGCTGAGGCGGCTGAGGCGCGGGGCTGAGGCGGCTGAGGAGCGGGGCTGAGGAGCGTGAGGCGCGGGGCTGAGGAGCGTGAGGCGCGGGACTGAGGAGCGTGAGGCGCGGGGCTGAGGAGTGTGAGGCGCGGGGCTGAGGCGGGCGCTGCCGCTCTGCGCTTCCCGCCTGCCGCCACTGCGTGCCGCCCTCCGCCGGCGGGCGCCGGCCTGCCGCGCCACCCCAGCCCGCCAGGGGGAGCCGCTCCCTTCTCGCCTCCGCGCCGCGGAGGGGGGCCGGAGAGGCTGCCGGGAGCCGCCATCTTCTCGGCGTGCGGTAGGGGCTGAGCGGTTCCCGGAGCCGGTGCCGGTAAGGCGGGGGACGCGACGCGGTGAGTTGTCAGGCGGGCGCGGCCGTGGCGCTCGCTACCCCGGGGCAGAGGGCGGGACGGGCTCCCCGGCTGCCCGCTCCGGCGGCTGTCGCTGCCCCCGGGCAGCTCGGCGGGGCTCCCCGCGCGGGGCAGGGATCTCGGTCCCTCCGCGCTGCCCGGGGCCCTCCCGCCCCTCACGCAGATGGTGCCGGGGGTGCCGAGGGCGGGTGGGGACGCCGCTGCCCCCGGCCTCTCGCAGGCGGCGGCGGGGGTGGTCGCCATCCGGGGGAGGTGTTGCCATGGGGACGGGGCGCGCCCCCTTCGCCGTGAGCGGCCGGGCCGGGCCGGGCCTGCCCCGCCGTGACGGTCACCCTGACCGCAGCCCCGGGGCCGGCAGCCACCCTCCGGGCAAGTCTGCGATCCGCGCCCCGGCTGCCAGCTCGAAGGTCCGCGAGCGACTTTCCTCCGAAGAGAACGTTTAATGTTGTGTTCTCTTTACATAAGTAAAAGAAAAATTTGTCTATGCTAATATGCACTTTTGTGGTCCTCTTTGGTTCTTTTGACATATTTGAATATTGTCTCCCCTTGCCTGCTCTTTCTGTTTTCTTTTTTTTTTTAAATTTTCTTTTTAAATTTTAATTTAAATTTAATTAAAAATAATTTTTTCTTTTTTTTTTTTTTTGTAGAATGCCCTTTCTGTCTCTTGTTAGTAAAAACGCAGTTTTGTTCAGGTTCTCTATGGTAAGAATTCAGTACCTATTAATTCTGCAGGAAGAAGTTCACTGGGTGCACTTTTTTTCCAGCTGTAATTCAAACTTCGGTTCAAGCAGTTCTGTTTTGCACAATGGCTATGTATTTATGCTGCTATATTTCTCTTTAACAGTTAGTGTGTTTCTGTACTACTGTCTCTCTGATGCTCCTGTCTTCCAGATAGAAGCCCTATAAATGGTTGTAAGAACTACTTTTAGTAGTTTCTGTCCTTTTTAACTGTTGTTAATGTGCCTCTGCTAAAGAGTATAAATCTGTTCTTGAAACCACTTTTAGATGTTTTTGCAGAGCTACTTGCAATATCCCTTCATTGCTACAACCTTACATTGCATTTTAGTATTTCTTATAGCTAAGCAGAAAGATTTTTGTCCCTTAAATAAACAGTTAGAAACTGCAGGATCTTATGGTAGACCAGTTTGGAAGGAAAAGCAACCAGCTGGGGTCTGGGCAGGGAAATCACTTTTTTTTTTTTCAAATACTTTTAAAAAAAATCTAATACCTTACCAAAGAGCAGTAGGAGATACGTTAACTTAATCTACTCTTTGTTTATCCTGAAATAAATCAACACATAACACAGAAGACAACAGTGAAGTATTGTCTCTAAGACAGCAGGTTTTCATGTGATGGATTTGTTGATTAAGCTTTTATTTGGATTTTTTTCATCCTCTTAAGTGCTTCATTTTGCTATCTACTTGACTGCTTTGCAGTTATCTTTGAGGCTCTTTAAAGAACACCCAACTACTTTCTGTAGAAAAGTTGGCACCTACAGCATTGGCCAAGAAGCACAAAGGAACAAATTAATGATTATTCTGTACCTCCTCTGACCTTGCCCTTTGTAACCAGCAGCAAAAGTGAAAGAATTCTGATGAGGGTGGTTGTCTGGTTGTGGAGTTTTTTTGACTGCTCCCACTGATACGAGGCAGACTTGCATTTGTTATCAGAACAGTAAGAAAACATGTGTTTGTATCTTGGTTTTCTGAAGTATGAAGATGGATTTCTTTTCAGGCCTCTGTGTACCTGTGATAGTGCTTCTACGTGTGTTGCTGTCCTCCCAGGGTGGGCGAGACAACTGGAGGGAGTTGAAGAGCTTCAGAACATCCAATTTATAATCAGATGCAGAATTTCCTAGGAGAGAGAAGAGAAGGCTGGATCATTGGATCTTATTCCATCTGCTGTTACAGTCCTTCTCCTTTTTGCTGCCCTCTAGTTTTTAATGCCTAGATTTTCTTTTGCCCTCTGGATAATCTGGAGTTTCCCCAATCTTATGCCCCTTGCTAGTTTCGGTAAAACATCTGAATTTCAGACTTTTCCCTGACCTCAGACACTTTCATCTTTAGAATATATTTTAATTTATATTTCTTGGGCAAAGGATAGATTTTTAAAATTTTTTTTTTAATCATAGTTTTGGAGTTGTGCCTTTGTAAACTATGCTGAAGGTTATGTGAAAAGGAAAATTTTTTACCTTTGTTTTTTCTACCAACAGGAGTGTAAATTTTGTTTTAAAGGTTGGTGGAAAATAGAGATGAGACCAGTATCTGCTTTGATTATTACTAAACTTGGCTGATTGGATACTAATTTCTTAGGGAATAACTATTGTAAGTTTGCATTTTTTTGTTTCAGAAGTTAGCAGCATACAGTACTTTGCTGCTTTTTATTTTTCATAGCACATGGTCTGTCTTGCGGAGTTCTAATCCAAAATATTCTGAAGATGACGATCGAAAGTCAGGCTCCAGAAATAGCAAGATTTCTGAACATGAAAAAAAGTAGCTCTGTGTGAAGGTTGAAAGTATGTTAAGACTGAAGAAGGCATGCCACAAAGCTTGAATTGAATGTCACTCCTATCATATAAAATGTAAAATGAAGCTGCACATATCTTGCAGTTTGTTGTCCTTCCCCTTCTGTTTTGTACAGTTTCTTATTAAGTAGAAAGGCAAGTGGAGTGTTTTCAACAGGTGCAACTTTCATATTTCACTTTTGGTACAATATTATAATTAGAATTAATCCCCAAGTCATCCCAATTTCCTGACAGACTTGAAATTAAAATATAGGGGATATTTCAAGACAGGTTTCCAAGTTTACAAGATGCTGAGTTGTGCGTGTGTATAAGTACATACGTGTGTGTGTAGTATGTATGTAAAAATATATGTATAAATTCATGTCATTCTTTAATGGCAAAACATTCACGCTAGTGATACCGGAAAGTATCATGATGCTGCTTCTGCATTAGGCTGCAGTTAAATGAATGTGAATAATGAACTAATTGGCACTAGCATTATCGGGAGTATTAGCTGGGTGGAAGTGAACACCCTTGCCAGTGGGCGAGGCAGGAGGTGACAGGCTCTCTGTACTCCTGTGGTTTTACAACTTCTCTTTAGAATCCAGAAGATTCAGCAGTTTTGCTGTGGCATTAATCATGTTGCTGTAGCTAAAATTCCATATCATTATGCCTCTTTGAGGAAACATGCCCTGTTTTTTCATCTTTTTCTTCAATTATAGAATCACAGAATGGTTTGGATTGGAAGGGACCTTAAAGACCACCTAGTTCAACCCTCCTGCCATGGGCAGGGACACCTTCCACCAGACCAGGTTGCTCAAAGCCCCATCCAACCTGGCCTTGAACACTGCCAGGGATGGGGCAGCCACAGCCTCTCTGGGCAACCTGTGCCAGTGCCTCACCACCCTCACAGTAAAGAACTTCTTCCTTGCATCTAGTCTAAACATCATCTAAAGATCTACATATATCTACATACATCTACCCTCCTTCAGTTTAAAGCCGTTACCCCTTGTCCTATTGCTATATGCCCTTCTAAGAAGTCCCTCTCTGGCTTTCTTGTAGGCCCCCTTTAGGTACTGGAAGGCTGCTATAAGGTCTCCCTGGAGCCTTCTCTTCTAAGTTGAAAGGATTTGTAAAAGGATGCTATACTAAAAGCTGGAACACAGCTCCTACTCAGGAAAGGAGATGCATCCGGCAGCACTGCAGGTTTTGCTAGGCATTTTTTACTATTCTACTTAATGACTATACCCTCAATGACTGGGTATTTTTTTGTTTCTTACAAAAAGAGTAGTAGCTCAACTTCTAGGGGTTACATTTCTATAGTGATACACTTTATAATCACAGATTTAAACCTTCTTTCTGCTCATCTGCTTCGTAGTTGACAAAAGTAACTTGTCATTTCTACTTTTAGGCAGGTAGGAACGGCATAGCTTGCATAGCCCCCAAAACATATTGGTAGACTTTCATGGATGGAAGTATGCTTCAAATTACATTTAATACAACTTCCAAGCTGTTTTTTTATTAGAGGGAAGAGTTCTGCAAGTTTAGTTGCAATTTCTTGGGGAAGAACTTGAAGCTAAATCAAATTCCTGTTAATACAGCAGTTAATGAAGTAAATGTTATAAAGTAAAAACATAAAAATTATATAAACCATAGATTTTTATATCACTTGAATTGTATGACTAAAATGTAAGTGTATAATATAAAAGTGTATAATATAAAAATATAATAAAAAAATTGATTCCCCCTCCCATGTGGTAGTGTTGTACTGAATTTGAAATGTATTTTCACAGTGAGTTTTACAAGAATCCTTTTATAAGAGGGAGCAATAGTAGAATAATGAAGCAATGAAGATACTGGTAGGAGATAGGGAAACAGGATGGAAAAACGAGTAGACTGATTTTCCAAATTGGGGGGGCGGGGGAAGCCAGTAATGTAAAAATTATTCTTTCCCTATAATTTGCCTGAAAGAATACTTACAGTATCTCAATAATTTTAAATGGTACAGTTCATGCAACCTCATAATTAAAAATTGATAGCTAAATCATACACAGATTTCTGTATGATTTGCAGGAGTACAGTGCCTTTCATGAAAAATAGTTCATTGTATTTCTGCTTAAGCAATGAATGAAACATTCATCTTACTGGAACAGCCAGAGAAACTTGAGACTGTCAGGACTGCTCCTTCCTTTTTTATAGTTTTGTTTTGTTTTGGTGAGGGGTTATTTGAAGACTTGTGCTCTTGGTGTTGGCTCTCCTGATGTCTACTTTTACCTTTAGTCTTTCTTTCCATCTCTTTCTCAGTATGCTTGAGGTTTGGTAGGATTTTTTTTTTTATTGGTTTGGGGTTTTTTTTGGTGTTTTGGGGGGGTTGGTGTCCACCCCCACCCCTTATTTTTAGGTACTGTCATCTGTAGGCAATTCATTTCAGTGGCAGCAGCTGTCAGAACTAAACCTTTGCTTTAGATTTTCTGTGTCCAAATTAAAAATGCCAACATCTCTTTCACACTTCACTTTGTACTAAACACTTAGCAAGGTGTGGTAGAGCTAAAATGATTTTCTCCAGACCTGTAGTCTTTCCTCTTCCTTGTTAACTTTGGTTAATGCTGATTTATACATTCATTAATGGCTCTGATTGATTGTGTCTTAAGTTTGACTTCTGACATCTCTGTAGGACTGCGTACTTAGACTATAGCATGCCAGTTTTTTCTATAGCGGTTGGTATTTACTCCTTCCTTACCGTACATACAGCTAAAGTTCGTCTGAAGACATTTATCTTGCAAGTTCACAAAAACAATTTTTTTTTTCTCTGCCCTTGGCAGATGCAAATTTGTCCCATTCTTATCTACTGAGAGCACTGCCATGTATCCATTCTTCTTCTTCATTGCTCTATTCCATACCCATATGACTTCTTTGTGAAGAAAAATACAATATGAAAATCATTCTCAAAATGGTATGTTTCTATTGGCCTGGTTATATTTATTTGTAAGATGGAGAGAGTGTAAAAGTCTTTGTGACTAGAGTCAAGAATTAGGAGGATCTAATAGCCTACTGTAACCTTGAGCAGCTGACTGACTTCCTATGATGATAAACCCTGATGGGAAGCTAAGTAGGACCTGTTTGAAAAACAGACAAATGAAGCTGAGCTGATGGATTTATGTAAGCTTTGGCACTGAATCAAAAGGCGTTGTGTAGATACATACCCTCTTGATAAAATAAAGAAAAAAAATCTCTAAGCAGAATTTTTTAAAAAAATGGCTATTGATAATAACGTGTAAATATGCTAAGATTTGTAAACACTGTTTAAATAAATCCTGTGTTTCTTGTGGTTTTAATCTTTGCAAGTATGATTTCAGTTAGCAGCATGCCCCTTCCTTGATCTAATTGCAGCTGAGCAGGCACGAAGTGAAATTCAGTGAAGTGACATATGCATAATCTGTGTGTCAGCTGGTACAGTATGTTCTGTTTGATATTTACTTGGTGCACTACTCTCACATTTCAAAATTCAGTCAACAATAAACACTAACATTGCTCTCATAGTCAGCATGTCAAGCAATAGAAGCTCCATGTTTATGTACCCTTTGGTCAGGAACATGAGGCTGTGCAAGTAGGTTTCTGACTCGGACATTACTGCCATGCTTGTCATGTGGAAGAATTAAAAATAACTCCTTATAATGCCAGTCTGTTTTAGGATTAAGGATGGAAATAATCATGTCTAATAAAATATACTTGAAAGAGAAAAGTGGGTTCTATACTTTTTCTTTGAAGCATTTCAGATCTAGGTAATGTGATGATGTCATATTTTTGCATAAAATCATACCTCTTATTATTTTAAAAGCTGAATTGAACATGTTTGTCTTGCAAAACCACAGTACAATTTTGCATTTTGAGTAAGTTAACATTTTTGCTATAAATTCTTGTCTTTATTTTTCCTTCTGAAACGTAATCAATAGACTATATAAATTGGTACTTCAGCTTGAAAGTGGGAGGTGTCTTGTGACAAATGCCTTCAGATGTTTAAAAGGAGGATTAAACTTGGCTCAGCTTCTGGCATTCTTTCAGGCTAAAATAGGCTTTGTTTACTCACTGCATATATAAGAAGATATATAATGCTTCAATAATAATTAAAAAAATCTCGGTTTTGTAAGTAAAGATGAACTTTAACATTTCTGGACATTCTACTTTTACTTCATATGTGATTAAATCTGTGCAGAAAGGCTTAATTAACTTCCGTATACATGAAGTATACTCTCTGAACTCGGGTTTGCTGCTGGTATGTATTGTAAAGTCTTGTGTGCACATCTTAGTTGGGTGCTTTTTATGAATTTGTGTTTCTTTGCCGTAAACAATTCAAAGTTTTACCTTCAGTTATTTTTCTTCTGCAGTTAATGTTTGTCTGAGTGTTGTTATGGTGCAAGGTATTGTTCAGTAGCAGCATTACTCCAATTATTTGGAGTAAGGCAACTGTTAAAAGACCTGTGTAGAAATACTACTCCTAAGCTAGTTTTAATTTTACACTTTGAACAGTTGCTTTTAACAGTTGCTTGAAATAGAAATAATTAAACTTGGTATTGCATTTAAAGTAGTACTAATCTTGTATTTAAAGCAGTACTTACACAGGCGAAGAGTTTGCCTCAATGCTTAATAAATATGTTAATGTCTTTTTCTCTCAGATAAAATTATACTGAAATGTAAACCAACTATGTTTAGAGGGGCTGTCGTAAGGAAAGGGCTTCATAATGTGGATGGAGCGTTGTTAAAGCTAGCACATACCTGTGAGGGATTTGTCCTGCTTCTGTCACTGCAGTATTTAGACGTGGTTTTGAGAGGCTTCTAGAGGGATGGTTGAGTCTTTCTGCTCCAAAAGATCAAGATTAAGTAATGTGGTTGATATAATTTGAAACAGTTACTTCATATTAAAGAATTGATCTGTGGTGATTGGACCTTCTGTCAGTACTCGCTGCTCTTTTGGTATGTGCTTTTCACGCTGTTTTCATTGTGAGATTGAGCTAGATTGCTTACCTCCAGAGAATCCAAATGTGGCAGATATTTTTATTATTGCCATGTTGAGGACATAATTTTTTTACTCACCGTGTTAACAGGAGGAGTATCGAAGTATTTGTAGCATTGTAGAAAAATATGCTTGAAAGAATAAAGCCGCTCATCTCAACGTTGTGAGTGATTAATGCATTATGTGTAGGTATTTTTAGTTTTATCCTAATGCTTATTTCCAATTACATTTTCCCTCATCTGTTAGAACTTCCAGTACAGTACATAGAGATATTTTTTTTCTGCTTCAGATACCACTGTGTCTACCATCTAGCCAGACTACCATGGCTGAAAGGCATTGTCCTTTAGTTTCCATTGCAGTTGAGGGTGGTACGGATACTTAATTTTAGGTAGTTCTGTTAGTTTGTTTTTTGCCTAGCATTCACAGTTAATTAAAAGTAATCAATAAAACTGAAAAAGAACATCTTGGTTAATTGAATATCATCTCCATCCTGATCTCTAATATTTCAGTTTGGTCTTTGATCCTCTTCCTTCCCTCTTTGTGTCTTTGCTCAGGTGTTTCCTTCTCAGTTCCTTAGTGTCATTAAAACATGCACACATCTTTCCAGGACACACCAAGAGGATCGACAGAGTGAGTGGAGTAAAACTAGTACAAACTGATTTAAGTAATAGTTTAGAACTTGTGCTGTTATTTCCATTAGGAAGGTCTGTTATATATGAGATGTATGACCTCTATGATATTTTGAGTTCTGCAGCCTGTATTTTTAAAGGTGAGAAGTTATTTGGGAATAAGAAGAGAAAATGCACAATTAAATAATATATGTTTATAGGCACTCTGAAAATGAAGCCTGCTTTAAAAGAAGTGGGGTCTTTGGAATGAAATTATCTAAAAAGTAGATGTTTGCCAATTGCATGAAATAAAAATTTTCAGAATTTTCAGCTTTTATATTTAAAAAAAAATAAAAATGTTATGATGTTTCTTAAATTTTCTGATGTTGGAGGGAGAGAGTTTTAGTGAAAGAATCCAGAAAAGTACTGCAAGATGCAGGCTTGCTTATGCAGCATAAGTATGATTTGAAGATCGTCCCTGTCAGAGGGCACTGGAGAATCTGGGCCTTAGTTAGGATACAATATTTATTCAAATTGCTTTGGTAAAATACCTTCTTTAGCTTATGAAAAAGAATGCCTTACTGTAAGCAGTGCATTCATGTTATAATGAAGTTATATGCACCTGGTATATATTAACCTATTTTTTATTCTTTATGCATACAAGACTGCTCTATCAGACTTCTTTTTAAGAATGGCAGATTTTACGATGAGTTCTGATAACAGAGCAGTTAAGTGGTGCTTAAAACAGAACATGTAGGTAGTTTACGAGAAGTGGGGACATAATTAATTCTGTCTCTTAACTGTTTTTTAACTTCATATATCTTAGTGATCATTGTAATATGTGGTCACCCCATATGGCATAAGGAACAAAAATGCACAAACCAAGGGTGATCTTTGTGTCACCAGTAAATTCCTGAGATAATGTCAGGCTTGAACCTTGGTCTGTCTCTACCCCAGATTTCACTAAGGACAGGGAGGTCAAGTTACAGAGCATGGCTGAGTAGATGCCTCTGATTTGCCACAGTAACTTTGTATGCAACAGATCAAAGATGGATGTAGCAGCTCTATTCTGATTTTAAAGTAAATATAAACAAAAAAAAGTTAGTATGTAAAAATTTAAATAGGATGAGTTGGTTTTTTGCTGTTTCTGAACTCATTTGTATATAAGTAAAATAGAAATTAAGATACACTGCTAATCATACATTGAAAGCATATGCATTTGTTTTATTTTTTCAACAGACATTTTGAAAAGGAGTCTCTAGAGGATGTGAGGTAGGCTTTGTTTGCCACCTTGTAGAAAGTCTTTTAGGCATACAGATAAGAAAATTAGTATGCAGCTAATGGTATTTGAGTAATACAGATTATTTTATGAATGCAGTGTAGTAGTAATGGTGATAGACCCATAAGGTCACTTGAGATCTGTACAGAAACAGTCCTAGAGGATTTAAAATAAGATTTTAAAAAGAAATAAACATGAACTTTTAAACTTTTGCTATAAAAATTGATTGTTTTCAATATACACGTATAGTAAAAAATACATGTGTTGTGACAGCTTTCATATTACTACATGTAATTACTGATTTATTTTTTTTTTGCCCTTCAAAGTCAAAACAAGCATATAGGTCATATTTGTAGGTCAGTCAATGTAATTTATTCAGAAGCTATTTTTGAATTTGCTAAGCTAAAACAGAAAACCACAGTATAATTTCTAGTGTCATTACATTAGTCACGAACTGACTTAGAGAAGGAATTAAAGCTGGTGTTCAGAAGTAGTCTTGTATCTATGATTACATGAAGCAAGCATGCGGGGTCTCTAACGTCATATTTTCTCTACCTGCTTATAGGTGAATTATCTTTGTCATCTAGGCAAAGGAAGCAGCGATCCTGCAATGCGTAGTCATTTTAATTTTCCCCTTCCCCTTCTGAACTTTAAAAAGGGTTTTGTCCTTCCTGTAGAAGCTAAATCTGGTATTATATAAGCAATTATTATAATTGTAACATCTGCATTGACCTTACAGAAAGTATAATCAGTCTTAATACAGGTGTTGAGGAAGGAGCATGTTGAGGAAACTGAATTTTTACCTGATGGCTTACCTTACAAAGGTGAGGACTGGAAATAGATACATTTCAGGACGGAGGACACTTGTTCAAATAAATACATATTCTGTTCTTCCTTATATGCATTTCTTTTTGCTAATTGCTGAATTATTATTGCTTTGTCCTAGGAAGTCCATTTGGGCAGTCTCATAATAATTTTATTTACCACTTAATAAAGGACTAAGTTTGCGATGTGTATCAGCAGTAGCCTGTGTTTACCGAAGACTTTGTAAGTCAATAATATCACCGCACTTGTCAGGACAAGAGATGAATTTTTACTGTGCTCTGACTTCATCCATCTTGGGATGAAGGTGATGACTGCGTCAGTTTGTGGTTCTTGCATAGGACCTGCAGGAGCCAAGTTGTTTCTTTTTCATCCCTGTGAAAGAAGGGGCTTGTCTGAGTGCTTTTAGCAGCCTTCTGGCGTAGGAGGGCGCACGGCAGGACTAGCAGTCAGTACTCACCCTGGAAAAGTGTAGGCAGGAATAGGAATGTGGGACAGGTGGTAAGGAGAATGACATTCCTTCAGGGAGGAAAAGCTGAGGTGATGGCAGAGGCACAGGAACTCCTGATAGAGAGCATAGGCAGGGTGTGGGAAAGTGGAAGCAGTTTGCTGGGTGTGAATGCTAGTGCTGGGTAGTCCAAGACGCTGACCTTAAAAGCAGAGCACAGCACTTTGGTGAAATGTCCCAGTGAAACAACTGATAGTTTATTTCACAAGATACTTGGCTAAAAGGAAAACTGAGATGTGTGTCTTTACAATATAACACAAGTCCAAAGGCATGTTTCTTTTTGTTGATGGTTTTATTAGTTGATGCCCATCTATAATGGGCATGGTGGTCATGGCCTTCGTATGGGGCAAAATAAAGATAGTTGTGTTTCAGAACTGGGCTGTAAAATCTTGCAGATGTGGTCTGGCTTAGATCAGTATTTTAAATTCAATATCTTCGTGTTTCAGGTTCGGAAGCCTTTTGGCAGGGTTTTGCCCAGATCTTTTGTTAAATATTTTGTTGATTTCATTCTTGCAGTGTTTATTTGTTAATAAGTAGAACCTGCTTTTAAAGCTGTAAAAGTATAAACCTGTGTGTTTTCCAGGTAAATTTTTATTGGCCTATAAAATTTCATGATCTTCCTGCCTTTCTTTATGGATCGTGTTTTTATTTTGGTTTTAATGTTCTGGTGTTTGCTTCTGTGTGGCAGGGGAGGCAGGCAAGGGTGAGATAGGAGGGAAGAGGAAGAGGTATTATTTTGATACATAAAGGATGGCTAGTTTCATCTAGCCAGTTTCCAGGCTTGCATATGGGTACGATCTATTCTTCTGTCTGTGAAATTAAAACATTTATTCTTTGTTTAGGAAATCTGAAAGGAGAGCCCTACGTATGAAGAGATGACGGGTAATGTCCCAGATAACATCTCTGAAGCTTGTGCCACTCCAGATGCTGACCATGACCAGGAATGGGCACAGGAACACTGCCGACTAGGAACTTTTGTTGAATTTCCACTTAGCTGTCCGGTTTCAACATCAGCACTAGCACAAGCTGGCTTTATTTATACTGGAGAAGGTGACAAAGTGAAGTGCTTCAGTTGCAATACAACTATTGAAGGATGGGCGCCTGGGGATTCTGCAGTTGAGACACACAAAAAGCTTTCCCCAAATTGCAAATTTATTACTGAATCTACTTGTCTGGAAAATAACATACATCCTCTCGCTCAGAACTACCAGCATAGAACTGAAAACGGTTCCAGCAATTCAGCCCTCCCATGTACTCTGGATGACACATCTGATGTGGAGGCAGATTACCTCCTGAGAACTAGGCAGGTTGTGGATATGTCAGATACTTTGTATCCTAAAAACCCTGCTATGTGTAGTGAAGAGACAAGATTAAAGTCTTTTCACAGCTGGCCCCTCAATAGCCAGTTGACACCAAAGGAATTAGCTAATGCTGGATTCTATTATACAGGTGTTGATGATCAAGTGGCGTGTTTTTGTTGTGGTGGAAAATTGAAAAAGTGGGAACCCAGTGACAGAGCTTGGTCAGAACACAAGAGGCATTTTCCCAAATGCTTTTTTGTCCTGGGCCGGGATGTTGGAAATGTTCCAAGTGAATCTATTCCTGCTGAGCTTGGGAGCAGTGGTTTGAACAGCGCACAGCATCCAAGGAATCCATTTATGGCAAAATATGGAAGACGTTTACAAACATTTTTAACTTGGATATATCCTGTTGACAAGGAGCAACTTGCTGAAGCTGGTTTCTATAGCATAGGTAAGCCAGATCTTAAATGACTGATATCTTTTACAAGGAAATTTTAAGTAAGTGTCTTGTTATGAAAAAATAAGCATTTTTTTAATTATAATATGGAATGATTTGCCAGAATTTCTTTACTCTGTAAACTACTTTTCATAGTTCTTGTGTAAAATTCTATACATTATATCCAGTATTTTTAATAGCAAAATATAAACTTGGTCATAAATTCATTTTTAGCAGCAAAACATTAAAGTGTGTTTTCCTTGCCTGCTAAAACCCTCATAATACGTCTTGCACAATGACAATTATTGAAGTTAATATTTTTTAAAAAATGAAGTGCTGTCCTTCTGCTACTACCTTAGGTCTAAGGAGTGGGCCTGTGGCCCGTACAGAAGCCTATGAACAAGACAATCCAGGTTCTGTGCCATTTTTTTTTAGTTAACAAGTGTTTGCATCATCATAGCATTCATACACATGAAAGTAGCAAATGGCAAATGCCATTACTACCTACTGTAAGAGCTTTATGAAGACAATGACTCCAGTGGAACAGCTTTTACTGTTAGATGTGTAGTGTATGACTTGGATAAAACTCCAGTGTCTTTGTGCATTGGTTTCTCAATTAGATTGAATTGCCTAGTCCCGTTCATGCTCTTTGAAATTCTTCACTGAGAGATGCTGTGTGAGTGGAAAGTGTTGTTCTTATTAGGTCACGAAGGAAAGGGGATTATCTGGGATAATTTCTTGCTCTCATCTTAATTGGCTGCTATCTTAGTAGCTCTTGGAAGAACTTTTTAATCTGATTACATTTGTTTTACTTGTGGCCATAAATAAAACCTTTGATATGTTCTTGTATGGGTGATACATGGGCAACATTTGTACCCAATTTACTGATTTCTTCTTGGGTTCCTAAAACCTAGCTTCTCACAGACAAATGAGATCTGTATTGTGGAGGTGCACTAAAGTGGCACCAGCTTATCAGACCTGATGGCTGTTCAAGTTACTTCTATGAAAACTGTTTCCAGTGGCCTGAGAATGATTTAGCTCTGTAGGAAAAATACCTCCTCTCATTTCAATAAACACAATATCTAAGCAGTTTCTGGTGCAGTCTTTGATTCCAGTAGGCATAGTGCTAGAACAGAGAGAATGCAGTTTCTCATAACAACTCCTCAGTCATTTATGCTACTGCACTATAGAGCCCATTAATCTTAATGGTGAAATGGAGGACCAAAAAGGCAGGTAAACATCCTTAATTCTTTGTGATAGACTACTTCACGGCTTGTTTACCAGTGGATTGAGCTATTTGATAATAGATTATTTTTAGCTTTTGCTTTTTATCTGTATAATTACTTGCTAAAATAAAATTCAGGATATTCCATGTGACTTCTTTGTATTTTCTAAGCTCAAGTCTCTCCTGAAGATTTGTTTCAAATCATATATATTATGTTGTCCTTGAAAATGGAGTTCTTTTTAGTTACAATCGCTAATCAATAAAATAAATTTTTCTTAATAATGTAACATTTTAGTTGAAAACTCACTGTTATGCCTACTAGAAGTATGTAACTTTATTCTTGTATGTTTCCTCAGGTAATGGTGATCATGTGGTTTGTTTCCACTGTGGTGGAGGATTACAAGAGTGGAAGGAAAATGAAGACCCATGGGATCAACATGCCAAATGGTTTCCTGGGTAAGGTATTTCTTACTGTTTTCTTGTTGCATGTCTGAGTCTTATTTACAGTATATTATGTTTTAATGACAGAGCATACTAAAAAAGGTTTCAGACGGTTGACTGTGGCTTAACATTATTTAGGTTAATATTAATTTAGATTAATATTAATTTAGATTAAAAATTAAAACCTGAAATTTTTGTAGTTGCACTCCTCTACTGCCTTCTCCTTTATTTTTATCATGTAGGCACCAAAGGAATATCAGTTAATCTTCCATGGTTTATGTTTTTCCTTTTCAATAAGTAGAAAAGATTTTAAGGAATTTTTTGCATGGGGTCCTTATTTTTGTTGTTCCATCTGTTCTGCCTTCTGTAGTCCTGCTATTATATGTATAATCATCAACATATGCTTTAATGTTATATTGGAGGCCTCAAAAGAGGACATTAACCTAATGTCGTCTTTGAGAGGTAGGAGGGAGTTCTTCTGCAGTGGGTGGGAAAGAGAACTAAATCTCAAGAGGCTGAGGGCACAACTAAATCGTTAGAGGTGATCAGTCTGAAAGGTTGCGGTGAAGTTTTACCTTCTGAATAACTTCACTTCGAAGTCAGTGGTGTTTGTATGTCAGCTTGTTTGTAGGAATTATTAAAGGGAAGAGAAGCTTTCTGTGTCTGGACTTAACTGATGTCTCAGCTAGCAGAATCGTTAAGTCTTGTGAATACTTATCTGATTATTTTTTTGACTCATTATCCAAGCACTGCGTTCTAATTGTTATTTTAATAGCTTCATACATGCCAAAGTTTGTAACTTACATCAGGATACAAAATGACTATACTTCTGTCACGGTGCAAACAAACCTGAAGAAGTCAGTAGTGATATTGAATTCAAAACAGACTTTTGTGTAATTTTAAAGCATTGGGGATTCCAGACCCAGAAGTAGTTTTTAGAAAGATTGCCAATTTTGTCTAAAATCTGTCTTGAGGAAAGGAGGAGTAGTATATGGCTCATCATTTCTTACAGGTGCATAAAAACTGTCCAAGTACAAAGACTTAGTTACTTGTATAACATTGATAAAATCAATGTCTTTTATGTGTTAGCTGCCAAATTTGTCTTCTGTGGTGAAAGGGTCTCTGGAAGCTGGAAGTTAGTATTTATGTATTAGCCAATCCTTTTTTCAATAGTGGTACAGGCAGCTTTTAATTATTAGTCTCTGCCACTTGAAAGAGATGCCATTCCAAGTTTTTGGCTTGGTGCAGTGAATGGTTAAGACACATTTTCTTGCTACTTTTCACTCCTTATATGGGTTTGATTTTGTTTTAGGTTGCTTAAATTATGTCAGATTTGATTACTTCCTCTCAGATCACTAACTGTCTTATATGGAGTTTTTGTTTGCACATCAACTTCAGTGGCAGTGTATCAGTCTCACAGCGTGCTGTCTGTGCCCATGAACAGGACACCATGAAGGTGAAGTAACTGCTGAAGCTAGAGAAGGAGGAGGAGTTATTGTCGAGGAGTTACTGCATTCCTAAATCTTCTGGTAGGGAAGAGCTCTGCCCAGTAGCTGGGACTGGTTGGAAAATAGTGAAAGTAAGCATGTAAAAGCACTTGTCTGACCAGTGACTGCTTTTCTTTGATTGCAAACAGCTAAAAGAACCAACATTTTAACATAATGTTTGTTTTTCATTGGAGTCTTTACTTTTATAAACCTGTGGCATCAGCTGTCATGGCCAACAAGTCTTAGGTTTCTGTTTCACCAAAAATGTGAAAAAGGTAAGTACTGCTGAAGTGATTAAGATGTTTTTAGAAATGTTTAAATGACATTACTGATGTTGACTAAATATTTAGAGATTTCAAAAGCACGCATTGTATATGATGTAGGAAATGTATCAAAGCTTTTCAAAGTTATGTAGTCAATTTTTGTTTGCTGCTTATGCGGTTTTATTATAACTAAATATTTTCATTTATAGGTGCAGATTTGTGAGAAAGGAAAAGGGACTAGAATTTATAAATAATGTTCACTTAAGAGATGGATATAGGGATTCAACAGTAAGTGTCTTTCTTATTAATCAAATATAATCTTGTTAAAATAGAAAACAGTCTTAAAATAATTTTCATATGAAGTTACTGTTCTAATTATATGCCTGTCATTTAGTCCTCCTGCTGCTTCTTTCATTGGCAGAAGTGAAAGATATCAAAAGTATATTTTGGTTCTGTCATTCAGGGTTTATAGATCTCACATTTCTCCTTAGCTGGGTTATGGGTCACAGGTAGGGTACCTTGTATATGTTGTATATTTAGTACTGAACAAGTCCTGGGTTTTTTAATAGCCTAGGAACCTAAGGTCTACAATGAATAATTTCCTTATTCAACTGTAGTAGATCATTTTTCTTTTCTTGTTGGTAGAGCATTGTTAAACTTGTATGCAGTCACTAAAAAGTAAAACAGATGTTATTTTAGAATTCTTTGAAGACTAATAATCATGTACATATGATTATAGCAAAGATGGGTTAAAATGAAAATTTAAAACAATATGAAAGACGTAACAAAACACCAATCCCTTTGCAATTGTTCAGAGTAGATTTAATAGCTTTAGTCAATAAAAAACTGAGATCAAATAGCTATTTTCTGCCTTGTAACTGTCTAGGTTTCCTTCTACCTCCTCCAGAAATGTAATTTTGTCTGTTTATATTTCACTTTTAGACAGAAGCTGCTGAAGGGACAGTACTTCCTAAAGGTATTTGTTTAAAGAAATAAATCCCAAACAAACACCCGCCCCCCCCCCCCCCCCCCCCATTTTGGTATATCTGTATTTGTATGTATAGTAAAGGAAATGGTTAATTTTAAAAATAACCCTATTACATTTTTAAATAAAGCATGACAGGCAAATCGTTGGATGATACTCTTCCATTGCTTCATTGCTTCTAAAGAACTGTGGAATGAATTTTATTTCTCTTAGGGGAAATCTAATCATGGTTGGATAAATATTGTAAAGTAAAGATTGTAAACCATGGAAGAAGTATGTATAGGATGCAGTCTTATTTTTGCAGCTAGTAAGTATGCATCAAGTATTGAATTAGTAGTGCTGTGGGATGAATGTTAAAGAATACTGAACTGAAACAATCATTGTTGCTTTTCATGAGGCAGGAAGAGTTGGTCTGTTAAATGGCAAGGACTAGGAAGCCGAGAAAACTTAAATGGCTTGTTATGTGTTCCAGTATTACACATTCCTGCAATGTTTTTCACAAATACCAAGCAATAAAAAGACAAGATAGTTAAAGAGGTAGTAGGAAGACTGTCAAGCAGCTTCATCCCAGGGAATGATAGCTGTTGCTAATAAAAGCGGTTACATAAAACCTGTTTTAGAAATCTCTCACACACTGCTCATTTATGAGACTGAAAATTAGGTTAAAAGTTTTGCTCTTTGAACAGTCTTAGTAAGTAAAGAAGAAATTAGTCATTTACATGTAATAGAGGAACTGGAAATAAGACACACTGCTAAAAAATCTATTAAAAAACAATACATTGAAAAGGAGAAGGGGGAGGTCCAACAGACTGAAAAATGGTTTCCCATTTTCCCAAAGTAGTGTCACGTCTTATCCTGAATAGACTTACTTGCTTGCTGATTGCGCTGTGTTTTGGTTTTGTAGATTCAAATTATTTATTGGTTTCTCTCAACATATGCATGATTTTTTTTTTTCTTCCCTGAATTGAATTAAAATTAATGTAGTGTTACCAAATACTTACGTTTCTATTGTGTCTTGGAATTTTGGAAGAATTTCAGTTAACATTCAGTTATGGAATTTGTGATGTTAATTCTATAAGACATTTTATTTAAGAAGTTGAAGTAGTTGATTTGAATAGCAAAAAAAATGAGGTTGTTCAGCCTGGAGAAGAGAAGGCTCCAGGTAGACCTTATAGTGGCCTTCCAGTACTTAAAGGGGGCTGACAGGAAAGATGGGGATGGACTCTTTGACCAGGAGTGTAGTGATAGCGCAACAGGTAACGGTTTCAAACTGAAAGAGGGTAGATGTAGATTAGATATAAGGAAGAAATCTTCCCTGTGAGGGCGGTGAGGCACTGGCACAGGTTGCCCAGAAAGGCTGTGGATGCCCCATCCCTGGCAGTGTTCAAGGCCAGGTTGGATGGGGCTTTGAGCAACCTGGTCTAGTGGAAGGTGTCCCTACCCATGGCAGGGGGGTTGGAACTAGGTGGTCCTTAAGGTCCCTTCCAATCCAAACCATTCTATGATTCTATGATCTGGGAGGATTTCTATATTATAAGTAGATGAAGGGAGACTGAGAAATCTAGGATGGAAGACATCTCAAATCTGCAGGTTTGGGTGTTTTGACAATGCAGTTGTTAAAATTAGCAAAATTCTCAAGTTGGAAATAGGCTTCTTTTGGCTAGATATTTGCAAAGGTGTCGTAGAGTACTGTAGTGAATACTGTCCAATAATCAGATTCATCCTTGTTAAATTGTTTTTTTTGTTTTTTTTTTAATTTCTTGTTTTAGATGATCTCTTACAGAATCCTTTGGTACAAGGTGCCATAGACATGGGTTTCAGTTTGTCTGAGATTAGGAACACCATGGAAAAGAGATTGCAGATGTCTGGAGAAAGTCACACATCTGTTGAGGATCTGGTAGCAGACTTAATAAGTGCTCAGAAAGAAAATACAAGGGAAGAAGGACCAAATGAAATCCCAGTTGAGCAAGATGAGCTTATTCAATTACAAAACCTCTGTGTGTACTTTCATATCAGCTCTTTAGTCTGTGAAATATACCTTATATATAACAATATACCCTATTGTTATCTGTTTATTCTGCCCTCTGATCCAAGTCTTACCTAAAGTGAAGTTACAGTAGTGTAACTTAAAAGTCAAGAGATTTATTTTTGGACATTAAAAAAAAGCTGAACAAAGAGGGTGTTAAAATACTTGAGTGTAGCAATGTTTATAAATATCATCTGTAAAATAAGTAATATTAATACCTCAGAAGTGTATAATATTGAAATAATAGTCCAGCGTGCTTCTGGGAAAGGTTATACATGCGAACTAAAAAACCAAACTTATTGTGACAATGATATTTAAATATAAAAGCAAGAATAACTATAGATGTGGTGACTGTGGCGGCAAAATGAAATAGACACAGCAACATACTGTCAAATATTCAGTATATTCAAAATGAAAAAATCTTTGTAGGGGATTATTTTATTTTTCTTCTTGGCCAATAAGAAGAAGTGTACTTCTAGATGGTGTTTCTTTTCAATTAGTTGTGTTCCAGCTATGCTGGGACATGCAAGTTATGCTCAGAAAGCCATTGTGGTACACTCCGTAAAAACCAAGATTTCTAACTTGGGAGACTTGTAGTTTAAGACAAGTGTATGAGTGAATTCATAGGGAGGAAAAAGACCTTCTGGTTAGCATGATAGGCAAAGATCTTACCAGCCCACTATTTTAATAAGATTTTTAATGGACATTATGGGGGAAAAAGAACTTGCAATGAAGATGGACATTATTTTTGTGCTTGGCTGTATGGAGCTTTCCCCAGGTGGCAGGGGAAGGCTTTTGAAGTTTGCATTTTCAAATGGGGCATACTGGAATAACAAAGAGCTCACGTACAATGCAAAATTGATTCTTTCTGTATTACAAATTTTTAAGCTTTTGAAGTATGGGCATTTTGAAAATGGAGGTAGGGAAGGAAATCACATCCTCATTCTTTTCATTGAGGAAACTCTCTGAAAAAAAAATAAAATCCAAATTACTTAACCAGTATCAACGAGCCTTTCTTTCATCTTCTGTACAAGTTTTGGGAAAGTTGTCAATTGGAAGTCTGTGAAAAGAATGGTTCCTGATTGAAATACGCATATCCTAAATTCTGTAGATATTTCAAGCTCTTGCAAATATAGATAGCTGAATTCCCTGCTTGCATTGGCCTAGGAGATGTAATGTGATGGGAGGGGGCGGGGAAGAGGATTCCATGCTGCAGCTTGGTTTCCTATCTCTTGTAATTTTTTTTCCTGTTTAAAGGTGTGACCTTTAAATCATATGAAGAAAACCTTGTCCTTGTGTGTAAAGAAAAAAAAAAAAGAAGAGATATTCAATGGTACTAAGTATGTTAACTTCTTATGTGTTTATTTTCCTTAGATCTCAGTACTGAAGAGAAGTTAAGACGCTTGCAGGAAGAAAAACTTTGTAAAATCTGTATGGCTAAAGACATATCGGTTGCCCTCATTCCCTGTGGTCACCTAGTTGCCTGTAAGGAATGTGCTGAAGCACTTAATGAATGCCCTCTGTGTCGTACAAATATTATGAAAAGACAGGAAATTTTTATGTATTAGTAAAATATACAGCGCCGTGAATGCAAACGTTTCTTGCTTTATTGCTTTAAATACATGTAATGTATGTAAAAAATGCAGTTAATTCCAGGATCTAATCATATGGCAGTACTTAGATTTTTCTGCTGTCAAACTCTACGTACATTTTAACATTTAAATAGTTATTTTCCTTAAGCGAATTTTTTGTATGTAAAAAACAATATTAGAAGGCAAATATGTATATTCTGTAACTTCAATTCATAAACCTGATTTGAGAAAGCCTAAGTAATGCAAAGCTTTATTTATGTGATCATTCCTTTGCTCACTTTGGTAGGACTCTGTACAACTGAAGTTTATGCAAATATAGTTGTATAAAGAGTCAGGCCCTATATAAAATTTGTAAATAAGTGGATTTTAAAAATTGTTATATACATGTATATTATATCTGAGATTTTAGCTTCTCAAAAATGTTATGTAAGATTGAAAATGTTATCTTATTTCTGTAACCTTGGTTGTGACATAATTCAGAGAATATGCGTAAACCTGCTGCTGCAATATTTCACCTTATGTTTGCTACTGCTACTTTTTAAGTTTGTCTGTTCTGATATATAATTCCTGTCTCCTCATTTATTTTTTGTGGTTTAGATGTATAAATTGGATTCCGTAAACTTATTTTAGTGATCCATCTTTCACAAAAATCCTTCTGTATATAAAAGTACATTAATTTCATTCCTTAAAAGAGAACTCAACAGAAATGAAGGAGATTTTATGTACCTTGTGCCCTTCATGGAAGGAGTGGTCTCCTTTTAAACTTGCCCCCCTACACAAAAATGTGTTCATTGTTTGATTTTTTCTTGTTTTTTTTAACATTGTGCATGATCCTAACTCATTTATCTGCTAATACTTTGCAGTGCTTCTGTTTGTCTATTTTTTTCATAAGAGACTAAACTCTATCTCCATGAAAATGCTTTTTTCTAAATTTTATTTTTAATTCACAAGTAACATTAGAAATCTTTCGTTTTTGTTCTTGTCTGTTTGCAGCATTTAAATTAAAGTTAAGAACTATTCTAGTGAGAGTCACCTTAAAATACTTAATAAAACTATTTCTTACTGGACTGATCCTCAATTCTCCAATTAAAAAAGTATCATAGCTTTGTGGTTAAGTACAGCTGGTTTATGATCTCTCTACTTAATTATGTGACTTCCTTATTTTGTGGAGCTATTAAGATGTTCTGTGCATATATTTTTATCTTTGAGTCCTACACACTGAGAGATTTAGAATATACAGAATATAGTTTTTCACGATAAAACTTTTGAATTCACTTAACAGAAATTTAGTGTCTACTTTTTCTATTTTTTAAATATGCGCTGTGATTATATGCTGTTGTAATGTTATGAATATTTAAAATAAAGTGCAATCCAATTGTTCCTTGATCAGCATATTTGATGGTCACATGCAAAAAAGAAAAAAATCATAACAGAAGGTTGCTTTCTGTTGCTTTCTTGTTTTGTAACTCAGCTGTTACTAATTTAACCTGAGTGTTATTAAGGATAACAAATACATTTCATTTGGAGAGGACATAAAATCTATTGTTTGTATAAATTAAGGTTTGTTAATTATAAAATTAAAATATGTTAAATTTGCTATTTTTTGTAATAAATTAGAATTTGGTTCTTAGGAATACATGATGACTAGAAATTCATAAAGAATTCGGCAGATAAAGGTTTTATTTTGCCTTTTTGTGCCTTTGTGAACAGTTTAGTGTTTCAGATCATTCATGCATATGGGGATTTTTCAAGAGAAATACAGACTCGCAATTCTGACAGGCTTGTTTCTAGCTCCCACTTTCACGTACAGGGAGGGTTTTCTGTACTTTTCAAGGGAAATTAAAGCAGGGGTGTGTGTTTGCCTGTGAGCTGGTGTATCTTGCCTGAAATAGCTTGTTTAGTTAATTTGGCAAACCATGTTATGCTGACTTGCTTAAGCAGATGGTTTGTTACCTAACCTTGACCTAAGTCATGTGAGAGAGACTATCTGGATGAGCTGGATCCAACTTACAGGCTGCAGAGCTTGGCACATGGCTTGACAAAGCCCTGTCTGGGAAAGAGATTGACCAAATTTTACTTAGAACTGTTACAAAACTAAATCCTAGTAAGGAGATGATTTTGGATGTAAGTATAGTATGTAAACTGTCCGAGGAAAGCCTGGAAGTCAGTCACAAATAGCACCTTCTAAACTGAAATGGAAAGCAAACGCATTGTCCAAATAATATTCAAGCAAATAGCATAAATGCTTCATGTTAAAGCTTGTTAACTTTTAAAAGGTATACTGTATCTCTTATTGTAACTTTCTGATAAAAGTTATAAAAGGTATAGCTATAATAGCAATTCAAATTTTAATCACTTAGGAATGTTAAAGGGTTAAAAGCCTGTTAGCAAGACAACAAAACAACTGCTCCGTAGGTTTAGGTTTTTAAAAAATCTATAATCAGAGTTCTATTCAGGCTAAATGTGAAAAAATAATTAGCATAGTCATCAAATTTTGACAGCTCGAATTAGGAAGATGTTTTTTCAAATTACTTTGATTTTCAGTATCTTAAAGAAACAGAGAACGAATTCCATGGACACTGATACTGGGCTGAGTGTTTAAAGAGATAGAAATGAAGGATGCAAATAAATGGAGTAGAAGCACAGGTGCTTTGAAAAAGAGGTTAGTAGCAGGACAAAGGTGCCTTGGGAGCTGATTTTTATAGAAGAGTTACCTGGAATGAAGAGCTATGGAATATATTCAAGTATCAGTATTCAGTAACTTTCTTCTAGTAGCTTCTATGTGAAATCTTTCTTACTTCCATTTTACTTGCACTGGGAGAACTATTTGCTGCTTCAGATATGTGGGAGATTTACAAGGGTTTTTAATAATGTGTTTTGGAACTGGTTTGTTTAGAAAACATAGAAATTGCATGTCTAATTTAGGAACAGGCGGCTAAAATAAGGAAACCCCATAGATGCAGGTTTTTTATTATGCATTTAGCTTTTTCTCTCTGCCTTGAAACATGGGGCTTGAAACATAATACTGACTTACTGTACTGGTTCCTGCAGCTTGTATCTCTACAGATCTTAGCTGTCTGTACTTTTTAAAATTTGTTTTGGGGCTTGATCCAAAGGTCATAGCACAATGAAAATATTTTCTTTTTTTTTTTTTTTTTTTAAAAAAAATTAGAGTATTTAAACCCTTCTTTTAATATTGCCAGGTTAGTTTTGACTGCAATGCTTCCATGTTTATTTTTGTTAGCTCTATGTGCAGCCTGAAGCTGCAGGACAAATAGTTTGTCAAAGCCTTCGGAGCATTGTTGTTAACCTAAGACGTGGGGTTTTAAAGTTACTTTTAGGTTTGTTTTTATTGAAATTAACAAAAATTAAGGACAATGGGTTGTTAGAATTGAATTACAACTGGGTGGGAGGTTAATGCAGACACTTGATTACTGTGTTCATGTGAAACTTCAAGCTGAAGTGGTGTATACTAGGATTAAATGTTACAAGGGGCGATGACATTTGCTGCCACAGTATTTAGTAACTACTCAGAAGAGAATCCCTTCTGCCTTTCACGGCGTGCAAGTTCTAGCACATGATGTATAAGGCCTACCCGAAGGGAAGGTCAGCTTTTCGTAGAGTGAAGGAGGAGTTGGAGATCTTTTCTGGCTTTTGCAGTGTTTTTCTGTGGTGGCAAGTATGCGAACAGTGAGTTGTTAGGCGGTGTTCTTTTTTACCCTCTGCTTTGTGCGAGATTGACTCCTATCAGCAAGGCGGCTAGATCCCAAAGAGCAGGCTAGAGAAGCACTTCCACTGCTGCCCCAGGGGCTCTTCATCGCTCGTCTTGCGCAGAATGGTTGGATCGAGCTTGGCTCTTGATCCTGCTTTGTGAGGGGTGGTGGTATCTTCTCCGTATAGTGAAATGGGAAGAGCCACTTGAGTGGGATGGCCTTCATTGCTCGTGGAACTGAAGCATGAGTGAATACACTCCCTCCTACTATTTTTTCATGCGTAAGTTTTACTGGGTAGCTTTGAAATTTGATCAAGAAAATCTTTGCTCCCCCACGACCCTGCTGTGCCTTTGCACTGATTCAGGCTGTTGAAAGTATCCTACCGTCTTTGGGAATGCCACTCTGTCACGTTGCTCCAAGAGATGTACAGATGCTGCCGTACAGCAATTCGTGTGCCGTAATTATAATGTGGCTTTCTGTGAGGAGGCAAATGACCTGTGATAATTAAGAACCTTTGCTGAAATTCAGATTTTATCTTTAATTTTTTCTTAACCAGGAATTCCTATTAAGAAATACTGACATAACATTACAGTAAAAATATGAGCATTATTTCAGAGAATATGGCTCTGTGACTAACTTTTCAAAAGAACTCGCTTTTTCCTTGGACAGGAAAGAAGAGAGTATGTATTCAGTTATAAATGGCTTGGATAAAAAGAACTCCAAGGAAAATGGTATTAATTATATTGTGAGTATGTAATATTTCAAGGTAGGTGAAAGTGCCTTTGGATAACTATTAATTTACAGTTTGATAGCCTGGACAGCAATTGATGACGGCTGAGATAAAATGCTTGATAAGTTAGAATTGCTGGAAGTGTATTGGAGAGATACTTGAATTAGGGTTTTGCTCTTAGATTGAAAAATGGCTTTTACTATCAAAAAATGAAAAACACTTTTGTGGAGTCCCGCTGTGAAAACAGCTAGGAGATTCATTACAATAATTGCTGAAAAGCCAAGTTCAGTAGAAACACGTATGCTCACCTGCAAATTTTAGAGAATGAGTTAATCTAACTTCCAGAAATTACCAGGACAGAGCGCATTTATATTTATTCATGTTATGTCTTTTTGATGTTACGAAGTTAGATCTTGCTGTAAAACTCTTGACACAATTTCTTTTATATTACTTAGTTTTGCACGGCACGATGAGAGTCATCACTTAAGCCAAAAAGTTAATCTTCTAAATACAAGCTTTTCAAAAGCGGGTGTCAAGCCACAGTAGTCTCTTCCTTTTAACTCTTGCCTAACACATTCTGAGTCTAGGATTGACTTTACCTCCCTTTCCTGCATAACCAACCCGTGTGATGTTACTGGGGTCCGTACAGGAGCTCTGCTGGTAGGATACAAGCTGCCAGAAGAGTAACTGTCGCTTTAAACATCTCTTGTGGTCTTTTGCAAAACAGAATGTACCAAACGTAACGTTAATTTGAATCCTGTCTCTGCATCCCGATTTAGCCCTTCTGTAACTTTGTTAACAGTTGCTTTGTAAAGGCTTAATCAGCAATTGCAAGTTTTTGGGAGGAAGACCCATGCTCCAGGTTGGAAGCATCACCTCTGCTGCGCTCACAGCTGGAACCAGCGGCACAGAGGACGGAGGTAGGGGGACGCCCCGGGGGGAACGAGGTTGGGAATCGCTGTCCTCGGCGCTTACGGTGAGCGTCCCAGGAGTGCCCTCTGCCACGGAGGAGAAACGCTTTGGTCACAGCTGCTGGCACTGAGGCTTTGCAGGACTTCTACAATCGTGCTAAAGGAAGTTACAGTCTAAAAGAAGTATTTTTATCTTAACGGTTTTGAACATCTGTGCAAACCACCAAGATGTCATAAACTGTTGTATTCCTTGCTACTTGTTACGCATTGTGTCACTTATAAAAAAAATATGTCACAGCTAATGACGAGATCACACTTTGCTTTGCTTCCACCTCCCGCTGTGTCAGAGAGTTGAGGCAGCAAGGATGGCCTTGAGCACCAGACACGACGAAGGAAGGAGAGAGGACTTCTGAGAAGCACTGTCTGAAAGAAAACTTGAAGATGGTTGATGATGAAATCTAAACCAAAGGAAACCGTGTTAGGGATATATGTAGGATCTCGGGAATGTGGTAGGTCAGCCCCAGAAAACCATCCAAGCTTGTTATCTGAAAGAGTAATCTGTTCCTTGACCTTATCTCTCACGTAAGTAACAACCCCCCATTGCGTATACTCCCACTTTAAGCCTCTAAGTTCCAGCCTCAGTATTTTGTGGGGAGAAGACCAAGATAAACTAATCCACTGTCATCATCCAAACCTGGTGTGTGCCTGCAACTACAGAATAGAGGTCTCCTGTTCATTTGATGTGATGGAGGATTTTCCTCAAAGCTTAAACATAAATGTGTTTGACTTTCTAATTGTTTTGCTCTATGATCTTGGGCAGAGGTTGAGCTGAATAATGACGTTTCTGTCCCAGTTCCACTCTAACCTCATCTAACCACAAGACATCCTCCTTCTTCCCCTTTTCAGGGAGCCCCCTGGCTCCATGTCAGAGTCTCGAGGGAGCTGGAGGCCCTAGGAAATCCAACCGGCTGAGAACTACTTTCTGTTCCTGACAGGTGAGTTGCCCTGCACATCAAGAGTATGATGTGGCTTCACTGTTTGTTCTTCAGCCGTCACTTAGCTAAAGCTGCTTCCCCTGCTCAGTGCCAGTTGCTGCTGTTTGGCCCGCTTGACCTCATTTCAGTTCTTGTCTGCTTCTTACCCCAGCCCTTTTTCTGTCGTACCGTCTGTTCTTTCCTGCCTTTAACCGTGCCCTGCCGCTTACCCAGCTTACCCCATTTGAAACACGTTTCTCTGGTTCCTGTGCTTCTTCCACAGACTTTGTCACTGATGCCGTCATGGTGCCTGATTCAAAATGGTGCTTGATTCGTGATCCCTTTGCCTGGACTTAGCTACAGGACACAAGAATGTCTTGGTCGTGTCTCCCAAAACCTCCCTATGTCTGGGAACTGGAGCAGACCATGTCCCAGATCCAAGAGAGGTGGCCTGGATTGTAACGCTTACTCTTTCCTGTACATAAGGTGAGGTGATGCCTCAAGTGAAAGCGACTCCTCTTGACTGCAACTAGGAGAAGGTCCTTTCAGTGTTTCCTACCAATAACTGGTGTGGCCTTTACACAGTTTGGTGCTGAAACCTTTAAAACATGGCGAAGGGGTTTTTATCTCAAAGAATGAGACGTAGCAAGAGCACCTCACCTCAAATAGGGGAATCAGCACGGGGCTTCGGGTAACAAGTGGCACAGGTGACTGACTAAAGCTGCTGATAATGCAATTAGCAGGAAGGCATTTGCGACTTACTGGGGTTCTGTTCATTTCTAGAGCTGATAATGAAGGGGAGTTAAAAGTTCCTTCCTTTTTAGTGATATGGGACAAACTGTGATTCTGTGCTCCCTTACAGGTCTGAGAGCACGGCAGGCAGAAAGTTAGCGAATCAAAGAAAATTCAGACTTGAGTGAGGTGTTCTGGAAAGATCTGGTGAGAAATAGGGGAGTACAAGGGAGACTTACGTAAATCGCAGAAGGAAGAAGTTATTCACAGAACAGGGAAAGGCCTAAGGAGCTACTGATGTGCAATCTCTCTCCTGCAAATTATGGGAAAGTAACCCATTTTTTGGTCTTTATTTTTGTTTCTTATGTAATAGCTCATCTCCAAAAGCATTTAGAGCAGATTTCCCTAGAGTGACTAAGCCAGTTTCAAAAATCTGGGAAAAAAAAAAAAAAGTGACTGGGAAGACTGCTTTTCCCCTCTGTACACAGCTACACACATAAAAATACGTCTGGGGCTTATTTAATGCAGGCCATCAAAGTTACCACCTCACCTTGGAACAAATCCAGTATACAAAATCCGGTTTGTTTTCCAATTCTTGTAAGCAAATCCTTTTAAAAAATAAAAGGAATGGTAAAGGATTGTGGCTTTTTTTTTTTCTTTTTTTAAATAGAAAAGAGGAAATGGAATTGTAGAGGGGGTTCCTATTCCGCTGCCCTCAAAGGAAAGGAAGCAGCATGAGCATGAATCTCCTGCCTGGAAGAATGAATCAGCCATCTGGCAGCTTGAGTTTTTTCTGATCTTCTCTAGTGGTGAACCTCTGGCCGTTAATTCAGACATGGAATTGGTATCTACCCTCTCCTTGCTCAGTTTCTTAACTGGGTGACTGATCAAGAGCTCTCTTTGGATCAAGCATAGTAAAACTCCCTGTTGTAAAGTCTTTGTTAAATCCTCTCTGAACTGGGTTCAATATCAGAAATGGTGGACTTTGAAGCTCCTAAAGATTAGCTATTATGAGAAAGATGACACAGTCCTGTAGAATACTTTCTCCTACAGTTTTCCACAGAACTTCTTTTCTCTCAGATATAAATCCTTTCTAGGATGGTCAGAATTTAAAATCTCTCTATTTCCTTATCATGCTTGGATAATACTTTTTTTTTCTTTTACATTTTTTCGTTGTATTGGAAAGGATGCTAGAGTGCTAAAACTATTTAGAAACTTCAGGATGTTCTCTAATTTCTTCACAAAGTCCGAACAGATGGTAGAAGCCCATTCTGGAATTGTTGGCTTAGAAAGAAGTGGTATGCTAGCGGAGGAACTGCTTTTCATCTCATCTTCCCTGTTGTACCAACTGGAAGGCTCAGTTCCAGAAGCATGATCAGTTCGTGGGGAAAATGCAGTATTTAGACTCTTCAGAGAGCCAGTTTTGTCCCCCATAAAGACAACAAATAAACCGGTTAAGAACTTGTTCCACTTTTCTGCCCCTGTATTCCTACCCACCGTTTGAGAGATTGTTGCATTTGCTCCTTAGATGTGTGCTTTATAAACTGGTTTATGGTGGTTATTTGTGTGATCCGAGTGTGGTGCTGTGTTAGGAATCCTCCCAGGGTACAGCTGGCCTAAGAAATTCCTATCTTCTGGTCACTGGAGCAGAGCAGAAACATTCCCAGCCTCTACAGGAGCGTACCGCACCTTCAGTTGTGCTGACCAAATTGCTTACGTAGTCGTACTCTACATAGCGTCTGAGAAATGATCTGGTTTGGGGAAAAAAAAATGAAACCAGTCTCTCTGAAAACAAACGGCCCTCCCCCCTTCTCTGATGAGGCAACAGTTTTGCTTAGACAGCGGCCAGGCAAACAGCTGAATGGAGCAACTGGGAGGGAGGAAGTGAACTGGAGAGTGCAAATTCCTCTTAGGCAGGCTCTGTGACCAATGGTTTGTAATACGCCGCTGCACCTGGAGTCTGGTCTCTAGAGTGCTTCCGTGTTTTGTTGTCACAAGTTTAAAAAAGCAAATTCTATCGTGTGAGTCAGGACAGCCAGCAGTGTTACGAATCTGGGCTTCCAAGGTCTGAGTCAGCTTTGGAAACGGGCTGAACTCTCTGCCGTGGTATTGTCAGCACTTGCACACTCATTCCTTCAAAAGCACACCCTGAAAACTGTCACGTTTTCTTCTGTTCAATGCATTTACCTTAAAGATCTTGGCTATGAGGTCAAGTGTGAACTACAGTGTTTTTTGAATAGACCAAGTATCTGTCATGTGTGCTAATACATGGATTTTACGCACAGCTGACGGAAGCTGCCTCAGTGTTGTGCTTCTGCCAGCTCTGGCAATAGACTGCTATAATCTTACAAAGTTTGGGATTTGAGTTGTAATATGAGTAGCCCTATTATATCTCCGGCAGAGGATACATTACTGGAATTCCGTGTGCAGGCAAAATGTTAGTTCTGGAAGCGTGTAATTTATTTTCATGGAAAAGTTGCCTATCTGGCAGGTGTCAGAAGCTGACTTTGTACAGGGAAGGGACAAACGGATCCAGCTCCTTTCCATCTATTTCTGTGTGTAATTTAACAACCGTATATATCACAGGCAAGTTTAAAACTTCCTTGAGGTTTGGGGTGTTGTTTTGTTGTTGTTTTTTTTTTAAACAGATTATCTTTTATTCACAATTCTTCTATAATTTCCAGACAGACATTAACAGATTCACATTAAATATCAGCACCTGTAGCTGTAACTGAAACCTTGAATATAGTTTTATGACTAGGCATTCAGGATACTATTTTAAAGTGTTCCCTAAAAGGGAACCTTTCTCCTGATTTTCTTATTTTTTCCCCAGCCTCAACAGAAGGTGAAAAACATTCTGAAACGTGAATTCAAGCTGTAGAATATAATTTAGTTTTCTCTCATGTACACCAGACTCTTTCAAGTCTGTCTCATGTACCAACTGACAGATTATACCTAGAATTGCTAGGTGACATCAACTCCCATTACACTAGTTTTTTTTATTTTAAACACGCCTTATCTGATCATAGTTTCTATTATAAGTGGAATTATTTGCTCTGCGGTGCCTCATCTTAGTTTTGAAAAGACTGAACTGATGGATATGCTTAAGTGTCCTGCCTTTGTTAGGCAGGTGAGCAGAGCAACTCAGCTTAGTGCCTGCTTAAGTTAGGCTAACCCTCTCCCCAAAATTAAAAGTAGATAAACACAAAAGGATGATTAGAGACTAATTACCAGGACAAAAATACTCTTGTGCTGACTGATCTAACTATAAGCTTACGTGCAACTATGCAGCATGAGTAATGTGCTTAGCATTACACAATACAGCGGAAAAAAAATGTAGAAGAACTACTGAATTGTGCGTTTAGAAAAACAAGCATCACAGATTCCGTATCTGGTTACTTTAAATATTCTGTATAGCTCATATGTGATCATTTCAGGTTCCTATCAATCTTCGTGCAGGGAGAAAAAGAAGGAATCACACTCAGAGCCTAGGAGCAAACGCCCCTTTAAACTGGGAACGCACATAGCGATGGGCACAAGCAGGCAACGTTTCAGGAGAACGCTCCTAACCGCAAGAAATACCATCCAGCGCCAGCAAACATCGCGTCTCTCTGTTTTGCCCCGCAAGCTTGGAGTTCTCAAGATAAGGCACCCTCCGTCCGTGCGGGCAACTGTAAATTTGTCTTCAAAACCACAGCCTCCCTTGCCCGCGACTTCTTTGCTTCCTGAAACCAAGATGAAGACAGATCGGCTGTGGTTGGCTTCGGAGAGACAGTGGCGCTGGGCGCGGGCGAGGACGTCGGCCAAGGAGCCAGCAGGCCCATGGCGGAACCCGCTCGCCTCTCCCGCCACCAGCGGCCGCCTCCTCGCTTTCGAGCGCACGGGCCAGTGAGAAAAAACCTTCAAGTTAAGGGGTTATTTCTAGAAAGGCTGAACTTTGCCTCAGCCGAGCAACTGTTTTCTAGTTCCTTCTGCGCTGCAACGGGAGAGGCCGGCAGCCTCTCTCCGCTCCCCTCAGGCCGGGGCAGCGCCGTGCCGAAGCTCTCTCCTTTTTAGGCCGTCCTCGTCTTTCGGTCACCCGATCCTGCCCCGAGAATGAAGCCAGCCAGCAGCTGGGCCTCCTCCGCCGAGCCTGGCACGGCGAAAACCGGGACCACACCGCCGAGGGGAGCCCACCGGCCGCCGCCTCGCCCCCTCACCCTGGCGGCGGCCGGCCCCGCTCCTCCCCCCCCCTCCTCAGGCGCTCCCGCCGCCTCAGCCGGGCCCCGCGCGCGCGTGTCGCCGCCACCGGGCCCCGAGCTCGGGTAGAGCGGGCCGGGGCCGGAGGGGGGGGGGGGGGGGGGGGGTAAGCTGGGCGGCGGGCGCATGCGCGCCACCTTGTTTACCCCGCTCGGCGCTGCCCTGCCGCGGGCGGCCGGCAGGTGTCGCCCCACGCCCAGGAGAACGGGCCTCGCTCGGTGGCCGCCAGGTGGCGCCTGCGCCCTCCATTCGCTCGCGAGCCGCCGAGCAGCGAACACCCCAAACAATCCCCAGCGCCGCCGCCAAATTAAATAACCTGCCCGCGCCCCGCGCCCTCCCCAAACCCCCCCCCTTCTCGGCGGCCAAGTCTCCGGGCCGAGCCGGGCCGGGCCGGGCGCGCAACCGGCAGCCGGGCCGGGGATATAGGAGCGGAGCTACGAGCCTGGGCCTCCTCGCTGCCTACGCCGACACTGGGCAAGGTAAGTTAGAAAATGGCGGCGAAGCTTCTGGAAGTTTGGAGGGGGGACTCGGGATCGCGGTGCGTGGTTGCGGAGAGAGGCCGGGACGGGGCCCGCGGTCCCCGGGGCCTGCGAGGACGGCGCGGGGCGCTAGGCCGGCTGGCCACAGGGACTCCGCGCAGCCAAGATGGAGGACGGCGGGGCCGAGCCGCGAAAACACTCCAGCCCCCCGCTTCCCCACCCCCCCCCCCTTTCCCAGCGCGGCGGGGGGGGGGGGGGGGGGGGGGGGGACGTGAGCGGGAGCGCGAGTGAGAGAGCGGGAGGGCGCCGAAAGCGGCCCCCGCTGCCCGCCCGGAGCCCCGTTCCTCTTCCCCAGAGCCGGCCGCGGGCAGGCTGGGCCCAGCGCTCGGCGAGCTAAAATGGAGAACCACCTTCTCCTCCTCCTCCTCCCCCCTTCTGCCGAGCCGAGCAGGGGCTGCTGGCAAGATGGAGGACTCGGGCATTGTGTGTGTGTTTGTGTGTGGGCAAGCCGGGCCGGGCCGCTCGGGGGGTGGGGAGGGAGGGGAAGGGGGGGCCGGAGCGGCTGCGGACGGAGCGGGCCGCGCTCGGGGTGTGTGTGGAGGGGGGGGGGGGGGGGGGGGGGGAGAGCGCTGGGCCGCGCGGCGCGCAGGAGAAAATGGTGGGGCGGCTGCCGGTGCCCCGGGGTGGAGTGTCGGGGGAGGCCGGGGAGAGGGGACTCCCACCCCTGACAGCGCTCCCCCTCCTTCCCGCCGCCCAGCAGCTGAGCTCTTCCTGCCAGCCCGCTCCCGGCGCCTTCCCCGCGGAGGAAAGTGCCGAGGGATCGGGGGTTCTCCGCTCTCCGTCTCTCTTGCTCGGGCTCGGCCGAGCTGGGGCAACTCCGGCCGCCTCTTCCCGGGTGACTGGGCTGGAGGGCTGGCGAGAGCGAGTTTCCTCGGCCCAAGTGAGGACGTGGGGACTGACCTGCACTCCCCCCCCCCCCCCCCGCCTCCCTTCGCTGCCTTCTCCGAAAGAGCTAGTGACCTTCCCCCCCGCCCAGCTCGGGGAAGGCCTTTGTGGGGCGAGTTTTCCCCTCCGAGTGACTTTGGGCGAGCTCTTCGGCGGCTGCCCGCTAAGAGGAAGAGTTGTGGCAGTTTCCGTTCGGCTTGCTTCATTTTTTTTTTTTTTTTTTTAATATGTAAAGAAAGGGCGCTTGCCAACTTGTGCCGGGGACGCCCGATGCCGGGAGCCGCGTGTTGCAGGAACCCCGCTGGGCTCTCGCCGGCCCTGGTGGGGGAGGGGGGGAGGAGGAGGAGGAGGAGGAAGAAGAATGCTTCTTACTGGGGGGTTTTGGCGCCACTTTTGTTTTAGATAGTGCTCCTCTGCCCCCTCCTCCTCCTCGGCACGCACTGAACTGAGCTGAACCCTGCCCAGGTAGGAAGCGAGAGCTTTCCTGGTGTTTCTCTCTTTTCTGGCCGCTTCTTTTCTCTGCACGGATTAGAAAAAAAAAAACACCCCAACTACAATCTATACGGTTGTTGCCGTGGTGAGGGACTTGGAGGGACAGGGGAGCGAGGAGCGGAGGAGAGGAGAGCGGCAGCGGATGGCTGGGCTCGGAGGCCCCGTTTTTCGGGTATTCCTCTCTCCCCTCCCGAGCGCATCCGCGGTGCCCGGGGTGTGCTGGCTTTGGGTGCCTGCACCGCTGTCCTCCCCGCCGCTGTGCCTCCCTGGCTTTCCTCTGTCTCCGGTAGCGCTGTGTAATCCGTCCGTCCCGTGGAAATCGGGGACCGACCGACCTCAGGTTTGGTGTTTTTTTTTTTTTTTTTTTTCCCGTCCCGTACCCCCCCCCCCCCCCCCCCCCCCGCCCAAGAACGGGGAGTGAAGGCGCTCGGCTCCCTCTTTGGCCGCTTTTTATTTATTTATTGTATCGCCTCGGCTCTCGCCGTTGTTGTCTTCCCACGGGATGCAGTGTTCGGAGTTAACACAAAGTTTCAATAACCGCCGAGTCCGGTGCTGTAGTTACTGTGGGTGTTTGTGTTGTGGGATTTTTCTTTTCTTTTTTTTTTTTTTAATTACTTTTTGGCAGCCCGGCTAGCACGGCTGCCCCCCGCCCGCGCTGGCTAAGTGCTCTCTTCCCGTGTGCTCCCGCAGCCACACCCTGGCGTGTCCGGTCTCATCAGGCGCCTTATCCGCCGGTGCGTGACCCCGCGTTTTCCCTCGCCTCCCCCGGGAGGAGCGCCCCGGCCCGGCCGGCCGCGGCAGGAGTGCCCGGCGGTAACCCGTGGCGGCCGAGGTTGCTCCGCTCCCCGCTGCCGTCTCCCTCGGTGGGGCCATGTCAGCGCGGCGGTTCGTGCCGGGGGCGGGGAGTCGGGTTACCGAAGTGCGTCACACGCGGCCCCGCCGGGGCCTGCTCCGCCGCCGCCGCCGCCGCTTCGGGCCGTCGCCGCCTCGCCCGCCGCCCATTGGCCAGCGCCCGGGCGGGGAGGCGGCGGCTTCCTCCCGCGCCCCGCGGCGGGCAGCCCGGCTTGGCCGGGCACCTCCGGCGGGCCCACCGCGGTGTGCGCCGAGGGCAGCGGGGCTCGGGAAGCCGGGCGGCGGCGCGGAGGTCGCCTCGTGGAAGTCGGCTTCGCGGGTCTGGCGGGTCGTGTTCGCGGGGGAAGGCGCCTTTTGGATGGCTTCCCTCGACGCCGTTGTACGGCCGGTGTTGTGCTGCCTGGGGGGTTTGGTCGGTCCTGATGTGAACGATCAGAAAGGAGAGTTCCTAGCGTGAGATGTTCCCCGAGCAGAGGTCTCGCTGTTAACTCTCGGCGGCTCGGCCCCGGTGGGCGATTGACGACCTCCTTCTCGTTTACAGTGCTTGGCCATTTGAAAGAACTTTTTCCCTTTCTCATATTCTCTTTTCCCCGAATCCGTCATCTGTCCACGTGTTTGTTGTTATTCCTGGAGCGTTTTATCTGGTATCTAACCGTCCAGGACTTAGGAAATATCCGTGTGCCGGCTGGCTGGTTACAGGCAGGTAAATAAACACCACGAGTGGTTGTGCAATTGACAGACATTAATCTTCGTCTTCTTGGTATTACTTGCTCATTATCCCCAACTCTTTAATTTTGTGGCTAAATCTTGGTGGTGATCAGGCGCAGAATCACAGTGCCACAGGTCTTGAATGGGGCTCTTTGCTGGGCAGTGCAGTTTCTTTTCCCTTATAACCATGATAACAGTTTCATTACAAAACGAAACGGGGTGTGAAAAGACAGCTGCCATGCTGTTATCATAAACCTTCCTCTTTTTGCTGCTTTAAGCACTGGAGCTGAATGGGGTGGAATCCCCATACTGTTCTGATTAATTAAAGTTACACAAAGGAGAAAAATAGAAATTAATTCTCATCTCTAACAGATAGATCTTGCTCTGTAACCGATGGGGCTCATGTGGGTCCTTCTCAGCAACACCAATGACATTTTGTGGAGTCATCTACAGGTGGGTGTTATGCAACCTGTGAGAGGAATCCGTGAATTTCTGATGCTGTCGTTGGTATTAAGCGTAGTAAACTTAACATTGGATGTTGTATAAGCTTAAATTGAAACAAACAAAGAACCCCAGGTGTGGAACTGGGGGGATGGGAGAGACTCCTGTGAAACTTCCTAGCGCTCAGATACCTCCCAAGTTCTGTACTTGGGCCAGAGTTAAGTTTTTGGAACTTTTTCATCCGCTTACAGTTTCAGGAAGATAGTACCGAGTAAAGTCAATAAGCAATGCAAAGGTTCGTTAAACTTGTATTTAGGAAGAGTAGTTAAAGTTTATGTACACATCTTTTTTCTTTTGGCCATAAAGTCTTGATGTTTTACAACCAAAAGTTGAAATTACTTGTTTGAGTAAGTTGATTCAAATTAATGACGCTGTGATATTTTAATATGTTTTTAAAAATTGGGTTCTGTGAAAGGACCAAAAACTGGTAGGTTCATAGCTTATTAAAATATTTGGTTTAAAAATGCTTTGTGCCACTTGAAGAGCATTCAGTTTTTTAAAATAGGAGTATTCAGTTAGCTGACTGTTAAATCTAACTCAAGTTCCGTGAATATATCGCATTCCAGCTTTACGTGTTAAAGTCTTTAAAGGCATAAATGTGCAGAATGAAATAATTTCCACTTGGAAGGAGTGTAAATAGAATTGTCAGTTAAATGCTCTCTTTGGTTTTATTTTGTTTCAGTGTAACTTATCAACAGCAACTGAATTATTTTTAAAAAAAGTAACATAGACAGCTTCTCTTGAATATTACATGCTACTACCGTCTCCTGTAGGAAATAGCTGCAGGCAACAAACCACTTGAAAGTGCGTGCTCTTGTTGGTGGGAGCAACTACATTAGACTTAGTCAAATCATGAAATAACGTTGGTACATCAGAGCATTATGAACTTTTTTTTAATTGGATTGCTCTCTGTCACTTACGGTTCAAATTTAGAGTGATTTGAGAGTCCTCATTTGTCATTTTCATTTGTGGTGTTACGGTCTGGGTTGTTTTGCTGCAGGCAAATGTTATAGAAGAGATTAGGTTTTCTGGAACTTTGTGCCAGCATAAACAGGTTGTATGTTTTACAGAAACCTTAAACACTTCAGTTGCTTGTTTTCACCAAATGAATCCCCAAAAGTAAGCAAATATTTCTGCTGGTTACTTCTGCTTCTTGGTTGTGTTACTGGAATGCTGTGTTTTGTCAAATGAGATGAGGTTATGAACTCTGTGTGATCCGTGCCTACGTTGTGACCATTTCTTCTCCGATTAGTTTGAAGCCTCAGGGAGAGTATTGTAGGTGTGAATTTCCAAAACGGTAATGTTGGTTTTTGGTGTTGAGTCTTTTTGGTTTTGGTTTTTGTGTGTGTGTGTGTGAGGAATGAAGAAAACATACTGGAAAAGGAATGTGTTGTAGATTGTGTCTCTGTCAGCTAGATGCTAGAATTTCCAAGAGCTTCATCTGCTTCAGTAATTGTCTTGTAATGGAAAGAAGTGATTGATAGCAGCCATCAACATATCAGTTTAATATTCTTAAATAAGCTCTGCTCGCTTTCTCAGTATCACTTAAAACATTCGCATTCTGAGAACTTCAGCTTCCTTATGTGAGGCTCATTGACAAAGAAGAGAGAATGAAGTGTTAACTTTGTCCTTGGGAGACTGGGGTGAGCAGGGAGTTGGAGTTTTAGGTTGGAAAATAGGAAGTTTACGCGCGACAAATCTATGGAGGAACGGAAAGAGCTCTCTTCCATATGCATCACCAACACCTAAGTGGTGGCTTACAGCCTTATTCCATTGGTTTAGATTCAACGCCACCCGACGTTTTAAATCGCCTCTGCTTTTAAAGTCAAAGGGTAAGTAAAAATGGGAGTTCTTTACGGTCCCGTAGCGCTCCTGTCCCTGTCCGTCCGGTGGTCCGATGGGCTCTGGTCCTCTTCCTGCCTCCAGACCCTCTGGCCTGTTGGCTGCGGGCAGAGGCGGAACTAAACGGGCAGGTTGCACGTCCTGGTGAAGGTCCTGGGGTCCTTCTCGCCAGGAGGCAGTCGGCAGCGTGCGGAGTTCCTCGCCGCGGTCTGTTGCGGTCGGGGCTCCTGCTGGAGACGGGTGTGGACGGGTCGAGTCGCGGGCGCTGCGGGGCGGCCTGGGGCGTCTCTGCTGCGGGGGCCGGCCCTGCGCCCCAGGGGGCGCTGCCGAGGGCGGGGAAGGGGCTGCGGGGAGGGAGAGCGCTGCTGGGGGCAGCCGGCGGAGGGAGGGAGGCTCCGGGTTCTGCCTCGTTGAAGGAAGGTCGGGAGGGAGAACCTTTTGGTGACCTTGGCGGTATTGCATCGGCGTAAGCGAAGCTTTTGCTCTAGCGTTCGTTTTTTTCTGAAGGGCCGCTTTCTGGAGTGAACCAGTTAAACTCCTGCTCCGTTCTGTGAACAGATTTCATGTTTGAAGATCGGTCCGGTGACTTCCGTTGGCTTTTTATATGGGAGGGGGGGGAGGGGAATTTGCTTTCAACAAGTTGTGTATCTTTGTGGTTTAAGGGTAAGCCTTGAAATCTGAAGTGACTTTTAACAAGGTCAGATATTTACTTACGAGTGATACAGTGAAAACTCCGGGTTTGAGAGTTGGAGATTAAAAATTTACTGTTTAATTGTATGTGGTTTTAATTAAAAATTATTTTCTTTAAGTTTTCTCATGTTGCAGTTCATAAGAATCTGGTTAAGTTGGATTCTTTTTTTTTTGAAAGTAAATACAAAGTAAGGGAAACTTCTGAAGGTGGCCCCCTCATCTAGATCACCACAGACAAGTGTAGGGCTAATGCTGACTTGTTCAAGTCAGGAAGCTTGAGGGGCTGTTGTCTGGCTGGCTTCTATCTTGAGGAGGATGTTTCACTGTTCAGGTACCAACACAAAAACCGTGTTCTCTTTTCTTGATCCTCTCAGTTTGATGGCTGGAATCACTGAGACTAGACCAGTCTTCATCCTAAACCTGATGGGTTATGCCATTGCAATATTTCACAGTATACTCTGTCCCTTTTTAGTATCTCTGTATGTCCAAGTGTTGCACTGTGAAGAAATTCTCAGATCTGTGAGATCTTGGGTAGAGAAGAAGGGAGGGCGAGATGTTTCTGTTCTTTCATCTCACAAGCATTTTCCCTCAACTGGTCACATCTGAGGAGAGATCTGGCACCCAGTTTTGGGGATGGGGGAAGATTTGATCCTCCAAGGTACCCCCTTGACTTTCATGTGACAGTTAGCTTTTCCTAGCCTTTACTGGCTACAGAGTTGTATGGAGGAGCACAGGCACACTCTGTTTTTAAACTTTTTTTATCCCAATTTGAGTCAGAAATGAAGGATGTATAGGACTGCATTCATATGCACTTAGCCTCTTGTCTTATTGTGATTTTGGAGGGAAATACAGTTAGCTGTCATGTAACTGCTTTATCCAGGTACCCACTTTATGTCCCAGTATGTTTTTTATGTTGTCTATTCTGTACATTTTTTTGATTGTGTAACTAGCTGTAACTTGCCCCTCTGGAGGGCTTATTTTTGTAAAAGAATGTAATCAGAAAGAGTGAGTAGATGTAAGAAGATTGGCATATATTGGCAGGTAGATTGTGATGTGTGATTGAGAAGTTAATCACAATACATACCCCAACCCAAGTATCTAGAGATGGGAGCGTGTGTTGGTTGGTTTTGGGTTTGGTTTTTTTTCAGGTAGGTGAATGTTTTATTTTCTTATGGCTCTGAATCTGATGGCTTATTAGTCTTGCCCTTATACAAGCTTTTATGCCTTTTACTTGTCTATGCTTTTGTTTCAGTAAAGGTTAGTCGTTGGATTAGAGTGAGGGAATATGTGTGGCACTAGAATTCATTGGAAGAATATTTGTTTTCTACAGCAGCTTTCTGTTAGCACTTCTGTGTGGCTCCTAGAGAGGAAATTTTTGCATCTGTTCCCATTGTTCTAGGGTTAATAGGGCAAGCCAATGACTTCTGCTTACATTTTGAGAAAGGTCCCAAATGGTGCACGTTGTCATCTAATATGTATGCCTGCAGTGGTCTAGATTGATAAGAAGAATTATAGCTGAAGTCCAAATTTCAGTGTTTTCTACAGCAAAATAATGAAAAGAAATCAAATATACTGCCATGTTAGACAGCACAAAACATTTCCGAAACTACTGACCACTTAAAAAAGAAACAACAAACCTTAGGAATGCGTGTTTTATTTAGTTGGGATTGCATTTCAAAATTGGCTTCGAGTGGCTGCCAAGTTTTGGTGAAATGCTGCTCAACTTCTGGCCAGTGAGTGAGATTTGGGTCATCTGCAGGACAACTAACCTTACCTGCAGGCTTCCCCTGAGTTTCTTCTCCCTACCCCAGTAGCACCCCACTCCCACTGAGTGATGGGCATCATTTAGTGTACGTGCTTGTTAATCCGATGCTTCCTGGGAAGATGTGGTGATGTAGCACATGTAGTTATATGGCAAAGAGGACTTAAATGCAGTTATTTTCCTACTGCCTAATACATGTGATCTGCCTAGAAAGAGATGAATATTTTTGATTTGGAGGTAGTGTAGTTCTTGGTTATGGCTGAACTGCATTTTTTTACTTAACGTAGGATTTCAGCCTAAGTTTTATGAAATAATTATATCTTCCTTGCAGCGTCTCATCTGGGAAAAAAAGATTTGACTTTTACTTTGTTTGCAAATAAAAATAAGCCGTTCAGGATGAGGCTTTTCTGTCTTTCATGCCATTACCTGTTATTCCTTTAGGTAAAACTCCCAGTTCATCCCTTAAGAAGGATCAACTCTGGAAGTTTGGACCATATCAAGTCTTAGTAAGCCGATAATATGCAAGCAGTGTAATTGGCTGATATTATTTGTCGGAGTGTAATCTTCCAGCAGGGAGTGTTCAGTTTGAGGAGAGTTTGTATGGAGTAGGGGTGTGAATATTGAAGATCCGTGGGTTTTTATATGTTACTTTTTTTATCTTACTATGGGCAATTGAAGTTACTAAAAAAACAATGTATGTCGTAAATGTCAGGAACACAGTTTTGTAATTCAAGTAGCGTGCATTTGAGGTGTCTAGTTTTTAATTTGAAGGTGATTTTCTATGACATGACTCCTTGAATAAGATATTTTTTATAGTTATGGATGTAGTGCCCAACTAATTTAATTTGAGTAATAAGGCAGTACATCCTGACCACTGGCAATATTCTTCATTTCACTTCTGATCTTCTTAGAAACAGAGAACTGATTAATTATGATATTTTTTCCAAGGGAGAAAACTGGGGAAACTTGATGGGTTTTTTTTCCAATATGAGAATGACCAATGGCTGCAGTCTATGTCTGGCAGTGCTCTATGCTTCTGGTAGACAAACAGGAAGTAGAATTGATACTGACTATTGTATCTTGATTTAGGGTAAAGAATACAATTTAAATACAGTTGAAAAGGAAACTGTGATATTTATAATTTAACATTAATAACATAAGTATTTTTAAAGTTTTGTTATTTTGTACTGTTTGGGGATGGGAACTATATTCTTACAAGAAAGTTCTGGTTTGGTGTGCTGCCATACACCGTTTTATTTTTGTTGTTGCTTTATGTACCTGTTTGAAAACTATACTTTCTTTTAATTCCACATAAAATAAAGCTTTGCATTGTGGATGGGCAGTTGCTTCCTGGAAGTGATGCCACAATGAAAAAATTACTTGTGTTCTAGGTCACAGAACTGTATTGGAGGGAAAGGCCCTCTGGAGGTCTAGTCCAACCTCCTACTTAAAGCTTGTCCAGTTAGACCGGGTTGCTCAGGAATTTGTCCAGTCAAGTTTTTAGTATCTCAGAGGATGGGGTTTCCAAAATCTCTCTGGCAACCTGTTATGCTGTTCTTATTGGGAGGTCTTTTTTTTATTTCAGGTTTTAAAGTCATCTTAAATTCCTATGAAGATTCATGCCCTTACATTCCCCAGTATATGTTTGGAAAGTATTCCTTGATGATGGAGGCTTTTAAAGCTAATGACCTGGCTTAGAGCTGATTGCAGTTTTTATTGGGAATTATTAGAAAAGAGAGAGAGAGGTGTGAATGGCTACAGAATGTCTTTTTGGTGCCTACTTTCCTCTTCCCTCTGGTCCCATTTACTGTCTTTATTTTTCTGCTGTCCATGCTCAGTTTTCACTACTGTGTCTATGACAAGGTCTTGCAAATAAAACTTCCTTTCCTAAGCATTTACCTCTTCACTTAAGTGTCATTCATACACCGATCAAAATGATTCTTCTTGCGGTCTTTGTATTTAAGCAGTGATATTTTTATTCCTTCTCATAAGTATTATTTCTAGAAATCTACAGTTCATTTGAAACTATGGTAACCAGAAAGGAAAGCTGCACAAGTATCTCTCTTGCATCTGTGGTATAGGTCTGTTGTTACTTGCCTAATAAACGATTGGCCAACAGAAGGTGAAACTGGCTTTTGTGTATTGATTTACCAAACACAGAAGTGGTTTATTAAAGCAAATACTTAAACGATAATGGAAAAATGTTTGGGTTTTTTTTGCATGTGCTGCTGGATTACATTTTTGTCTACAATATTCCATGTTTAAGCTGCTCTTGTTTTATTAAGTGAGCTTCCATTTGACTTTGATAAGCTGTATTTTCAAACCTGATGTATTTATATATATTTGTTTAAAATGTTTATGAATTAAAAAGTATTGCTGACATAGCAATGTCAGTATGGTATATTGTTACTCTACTGTGAGGTAGAACCGATTTTGTAAACTAGTAGACCTGTGGCTTGACAGTTGAAAAATAATCAGGAAAATCAGCCTTTAGGCATTTTATTTCTCTTGCTGCATTGCATTGTCTTTCTGGTTATACTGCTCAATTTTTATTCAGCAATGCAATGGTTTTATGGAAGTTAATAAAGTTGTGACTTAGGAGAGCGTATATTTGTGCCTTACAGCAGTAGTCGCTGCCAAGCAAAAATTTTCAAAGGTGGCAAGACATAGGTTGTATGCATCAGTGTGATATAAAAATGTTAAAAAAAAACATTTTTAGAAACTTTCAGTTTAATGACACTGTGGATAGAAGAAAATACAGTAAGTCATCCTCTTCATAGACAGTGGGTCAGGCGTTAAGATTGTTCATATTCACCCCCAAATGCAAGAGCAGTCTCTGTAAAACCGAATTCTCAAGTTTTTTCCTTTTTGTGCCAAGGGGGTATAAACTCTGTGAAGTGTACCTTGCATTCAGAACTGGTTAGGGAAGTTTTGTTTACAAAGAGGATTTATGCATTCTTGCATAATCCTACAAATGGGTTTAGTCTTCCCCTATCTCCAGTGAAGAGAAGCATGGAAAAATTCTAACAGTTCTTTTGGATGCAAGATTGAGTCCATGTTCTTGGTAGCTTGAGGATTCAAAAAACTTGCTGAAGTTTTTCAATTCCATTACAGTAAGGCCTACTTGACAGTATATAAGGATTTAAGCATCCTAGAAGATGAAATAGGATTACCAGGATGAAGGAAAGTATACCAAGGAAGATGGGAAAGATAGGGAAGTGTAAGAATATGTTGATGGCTTACTAGAACCATTTCAAAAGTATGTTCTGTGTCCAGTTGCATCACCGTGACTTTTTTGTTTCTGTTGTGGAATATGTTGGCATTGAGTTATATAAAGTATAAATAAGTGCTTTTATGTAAAATCTTAATCTTGGATTACATTGTCCTGTCAGATGTGGAAGGTGCAAATGTTTGACTTAAATGTTTGATCAAGTTAGAAATTGAAAAATTAATCATTAAAGCCTTTTGTGGGGGGATCTGGAGGAGAGAAATGAAGCTGGCAATCCACTGAAAATGGAAAGTTGTTTTTTCTGTGAGGGTAGTTGGTGGAGAGACTAAGTTACTTAACTGATACGAAAGAACAGAACTGGACAGTTACGTAACTGTAAGTAATTTTTGAACGTAACTCCATGTGCAGAGTTTCCCTCTTTCACAGTTGTCTTCCTTCCATGCTTGTTCCCTTCAAGCTACTGAAGATGTGCCTTCACCATGTAACAAGGCCAGTTCGATGGCTAGCTGCTCCTAACAGGGTGGTCTTGTCTCTGTCCTGACCGCGTACTTCTGTTGTTTGCCTTGTGCCTGTGTTTTCTGTCCATTTGAACCCCATAGGTGAACTGGTTTAAGGAGCTAAACTGTGAAGAAGAGTAGTTTTCTGTGGGTTAAACCTCTGTGGAGTCAAATGGGTGTTGCTCCTGCATGGAAAAGGATACACAGGAGCTTTTGGCTGGTGAGAATACAGAATTGAGTGGGACGGCCCCTTTCAGTAGATAAAAGTGTCCTATCAGTTGCCTGGTCCAAGAGTAGTGGCAATGTTTTCCGTAACTGTAGTACGAGGAAAATAAAACTACTCCTGCTGTTGTCTGCTGCTTTTCTACCTGATCTTACTATTAAAAACCATTTGGGCAATATGCCAGTTCCAAAAGTAATCCTCTAATCTTTGTAGCGATCTCAGTTTTATCTTTTTTTTTCTCCCCCCCGAAATGTTAGATAGTCTGTCATAGATCAATTAGACCTCTGCAGGGAAATTTAGGACTGCTGTTTATTTGCATTAATTTGTGCAGGCGGGAGGATCATGTACTTTTTTCTTTGGTTTCAGCCTACACACTAGTTAGAATTTGTGCAGGTGTTACTTGGAATGAGATGGAAGGGGTAAGAGAAGCTTTAGGAACAGTTACAGAAGAGTTACCTCCCCTCAAGATTTTCTTCCAGCCTTAGCATGGTTAATCAGATGCTGTTGTCAAAACCCTGCTAGACCTCCTCCTTCATTCAGTTGGATGCTTACCAGCCTGTTGTGGTTAGATCTTATTATGAGCCTTTGCACTCTTGAGTTTTCCGTGGTTTATGGAAGCTGCAGTGCCAGTTCTGTACGTGAGGTCTGTCTTCGGCCTTTTTTTAGAATGTGGACCAACCTATGCAATGATCTGAAGTCTCATCCCTCCCAACTCATCTGCCTCCTAGCTTCTGAGTTTTTGGGGGCATGCTGAGGCTACAGGTCTCATCTCCGGGAGTACCTGATAATTAAACCAGACATATCCTTTTTTAATCTCATAAAATATTAATATTGTCCTTCAGAGATACTGAGAAATAGACCTAATGCCTGAACACATTGCCTGCCTCTCCTCTCTACCTCACTTTAGGCTTAGTTTTCTTCTGCTCTTAAAAGATAGACTAGCAGAGTGTTGTTTACAGTGTGGAATCCTCTGATTTGTTTTTCAACTAGCTAAGAAGATGCCGGCTTTCTTCTTTAGGTGTTCAGGAATAGCCTTACAGCTGATTGATCAGAAACTGTTGCATAGTGATTTATTGCTTAATTCCTCACCATTTTAGAATTTAGATCTGGGTAAACTGGTCCGCTCTAGGCAGAAGCTATGATTTGTTGAAAATAAGCTTCTGTGTGAATAATCAAACTGACAGCTACACTGTAGGCTGTGATTTTCCTTTGCGAAGTTGTAGTCTGGTCAGAAATAACTAGACAACAGGAAAGCCACATGTACAAGGTTTTTGGAGTTTTGTAGATCATTTTAGGTTGCACAGAAGACTATAGAGATTCAGGTTGTTCAGTATCCATTTATATAAGCCATGTTGGAACGGGATTTACTACTTCGGTCTTGAATTTGTAGATGGCAGTGAGCATGGCTAGTGGGCATTGGTTCTCCCCAGTTTTGCAGGTGCTCCTTAGAAGGACTGTTGTGAATATAGCTGCAATTGCCTGAGTGCTCTCAGTTTCTCCTTACTGCTGCTGAAATGTTTCTGTGGGACTTCCCTGCTTGGAGGCATGCCAAAATGAGTGTGTGGGAAGACTTAATACTTGCTACTTACATAGCATTTTGTATGTTCAAAGTCGTCTGCAAATATTAACTAATCTTTATTTAACATTTGAGCCCAATTTCTGTCAGTATAAATCAGTAACAGCCAGTTGTGACCCCTACTTTTTTTTTGATGTCAAAAGAACGAAATGCTGTAACTAGTGTAGTTAAGAATAATCTTTATCATCTTACTAACATACCGTTTTTATCACTCTACCCTCCTGGCTTAGTGTGGTGTAGAAAAAAGTTATGAATAGAGTATAGTACTACTCTTCAGGAGGTCTGTGCATTGTAGGATGCTGACTGCTGGAAAGAATGCCATTTCATTCATTTTGTGTGTGGCATTTCAAGCTTTTGTTTCTGCTATATTAAGGTTTATTTCTTTCCAGTCTGGGGAGCCATAGCATATTCATAACAAGTAATGCTGTGAGAATAATGTTCGTTCTGATCTTGCTTCTTAAGAACTGTCATTCATCTTAAAATGTAGTCTTAAGTAGAAAATTACTTTAATTACTGTATACCTGTACTAAAAAGTTTTAAGATTTTCCCTATCTGTGTTCTGGCATTATAAATGGTAGTTTTCAGTTAACTGATATTTGTTAAATATAACTGCTATGACAGATTCATTAAGCTGTTACTGTTTTGATTACAGTAAGGTTCTCACAACACTGAAACCCAAGTAGCTATGTACATTTTTACTAGGATCCCATACTGTACTTGGAAAATTACTGTTTCGTTGTTTTGTCTATGCTGTTGATGAGCTGTAAATGACTGGCGTGTTGTATGGAAGTATTTTGCTGCAGCAGTGTCTGAAAAATCCGCATATGGATTTAAAGCAAACAGGTTTATAATTCATAAAAAATGCTCCTGTTGAGTAGCAGTTTTTACAGAAAGTTATGTAGTTGTACATTTTAGCTTGTATTACCTAGATTTTCTACTGCTTGTTATTCTTTTGAAGAGATTGTTCAATATTCTTTTGTTCAGGTAGTTTACAACTGTAATAAGCATGAATTTATAAATGTGTGTCTTTGCAAATTGGATGGGATATATTTTCACATTAAGTCTCCTTTCAAAGAGAGGCTTCAGCAGTTCTGACTTAAGCTTCAAGATTTTGTAGTTCCAACTTTTCCTTAGGGAGTTAAACATGAAAATTTGCAAGAACAGGTCTATACAGTAAATTTCCTGCTGGAAACAGTGTGGACTAATGGGAAGAAATACTGAGATCAGGGCCGTCTTGGCGTAGGTGCGGTGCTGTGCTGAAACAGCTCTCCTGTTTTCTGCACCAGGACTGGCCTGGATACTTTTCTGTGGTGGTGTGTTGCATCTTGGAGACACTTACAGAACACTAAGGAAAATGATGTGGTGGGTACGGCGTGTTGATCTTAACCTTTTTTAGCAGAGTGTTGAGAGAGAAATTTCCTAAATTGATGTAAAAAAATTCAGTCTGACAGTAATGTATAGTCCCTCGGAATATATAGCTTGCAGAATTTTGAGAACAAAATTCTCTTAGTCTGAAAGCAAGTTTGAATTCTAACTTGTAACACAGTAAAAGCTGACTAAATTTCAGAAAGTCTATAGAAGGTGGTGTAATGTTTTACTTCCTGTTATTTTTTGTCTTTGACCAAACAGTTCACCAATTTTAAATTGGTTGTTACATATTAATTTGCTGTTGAGTTTCAGGTAATGAGGTTTTGAGTTTTAGTTAATGAGGTTTTCTTTGTTTGTTGTAAAGTTCAGTAGCTTTAGAAATTAAATGGCTCTCGGGCTTTTGACCTTCACTAAGTGTCAAAAATGTAGCTAGCTTTTTGAGAAAAGTAGTGTTGTACAAAAATCAGTAGTGTGCATAAGTATCCCACATGCAGGCCTAGTACTGTTCTAAGAATTCTTCTGATCTTGGTTAGAATGGAATAAAACTGTTATTTCTGTTTGATTATCATCTGATAAAATGTTAGTCAAAACAACTTGGGTATGAATGCAGTAAAAAAAAATACTGTTTGTTTTCTGGTAATGATGTTTTTTGGCATGATTTTTAGAAGCTACAGATCAATGAAAAAAATCATTAGAAATAGAACTAGTTCTCATTACATACACTTAGGGTATTAAACTACTCACTGGTAAGTGCTGCGTGTGGTTGAATAAAGTTAGTCCTGGCTTTGTACAGAGTAATGTCAGATTCTAATCATGTCTGTTATGCTAAAGAAACATTGTAATAGTAATGGATTATAGAACCTAAATGAGACCACTCTTGGCCGTACTTGGTGAAATGAGCTAGTGGTTCCCTGTTCAGCAGGGGTGTAACATCCTTCTATTTCTGTCACATCTCTGCTGCTTTCATTGCCATTTTATATAGGGTTTAGGCAAAGGTGATCAACTATTGGCTTGTCAGGTCATTGATTCAGACACCACAAAACAGAGTGAGTTATGAGTTTGTTATTGTTGGAAAAGGAGCCTGTTGCGGCCAGGCTTTTGCGTTTCATAGCTGGCTAGATAACACTTGGTACTGGCATTTGGGTGCTGTACTAAGGATGCATCATAGTGCTATAGCCAGAGACGATAAGCTAGATTTGGAGCAGTGTATGGCAACTTTTCAAGCAGTTGTAGCCTACCAAAACAGTATAGACATCTCTTTTTTTTTTTTAGTTTCGACATAATTTGACAGTCGATCATGTCTGCTGTAGCATCTTACTCATTTGGAAAGAGCTGTTTTCTTGCACCAGCCACAGGACTCTTGTTGAGCTAGCTTAACCTACTAAACTGTTGGAAAGCTAATTCATTCTAAAAGAAATTAATAGATTGTTGCTGAACAAAGGGTCTGACAAGTGCCCTTGACTGTGAGATATGGCCAGAAGTAAATGCAGGGAGAAGGGGGCAGTGGGACTGTTCCTTTCACCAGTAGCAACCCATCTATTGTATTGTATTATCAAACTACTGTGGTTATTGTCTGTAGTTTCATTATTTAGCAAAAAAGAGGATAGATACAGTTAATGCAATCTGTTAAAATTGGTATAAAATGTGCTCTCAGTTGATAATTGAAAGGAATACTGGAAAAAAAAATTATTGAAATTACTAGTACTTGGCCGAGTTGTTTCCATTGAACATCTTGCTTTTCTAAAGGTGAATAGCAATTAGAGAAGGCATAGAAAAGGCAAAGATTGTGAAATAGGGAAGTAAGTGGAACTGCTTAAGTTTTAAAAAAGGACTTTGTGTAATGTGTGTGTAATGCATAGAATGGTTTGGGTTGGAAGGGACCTTAAAGATCATTTAGTTGCAACCTCCCTGCCATGGGCAGGGACACCTTCCACTAGACCAGGTGATGCATTTTATATTCTAAATTTTCAATAATAATAACAACAGTGAAACCTTTAACTGCTGGAAAGCATGATGGTTTTAACTATCTACTTAATTTTTAGGATTTGGTAGTTTCTGCACAGAAGACTTAACAGTGACATTTACAGTTGAAGGGTACATGTTGCATGTTGTACATTGGGACTTGTGTATCACAATATCGTAGAAGATAGTCTAGAGTGTTAGAAATCTGGGGTATCTGTTCTCAGACTGCTAAAATTTTACCATATTGTTACTTCTATTTAAGTGGTTCTCTGGAGCCACTAGTCTGGGAATAGATTATACTCCAAATAAAATAGAGGAAGATTCTGTAGTTTATTCAGGGAACATGTAGATGATGGAAATTATCACATAGACATGTCAAACAGTATAAGTTGCATATTGCTGTGAAAATACTGCTATTTTGAGCATCATACAAAAGCTTAACTATTGCAATTGTCGCGTTCAGAAGCAATGTAACAAATCAGAACAGTTAATATCATTTCAGGATAATAAGCAATAAGCAAAAAATATTATTGGCATGCAAAAAAGTTACTTGAAAAATGTATTTCACCAGTGTTGTTACTAGATCCTCAACTCTTGAGAAGGCAATGCTAAGGAATGTCTTTATACGGATATACATGGAATGAGATCAAAAGGAGAGGGAAAGAAGTTGTTTAGTTTGAGAGAAATATAAATTACCAAGAAATAGAATTGTAAAAAATGGCAAGAAAATACTTGTTTAAAATATTTTAATGATACAGTATAATCATAAATTAGCATTGAAGAAAACGCAAACTTAAGGCAGTAAGGAGTGTCTTTAAGGAAAATGTAGTAGAAGGTATTTGGTAACATGATTGGAAATACTATTTTGCATTGCTGTTGGGTATGTAATACAATATTTTGGTTTGTTATGGTCTATATTGGTTGTACTGGACAAATAATGTGTTTATTTACTCTTGGAGGTTCTTCATCCTGCTGTGTAAGTTAGGGTTGATTTTCTTCTTAAAATACCATTTAAGTTGAATACTTCAGAGTAACAGTGACGTTTGAAGCTATGTGCTCTGTGCCACCTTTTGCATCTTTTCTCCCCCCTTCCCCTTTTTCTCCATTCCTGCCCCCCCCCAGTGTTCTTTTAAAGAAAGCACTAAATTCAACCAGTGCTTGATAAAGTAAGGGCTTTCATTGTCTGCAGTACTGGTTTTAGTATTGCTTCAGTTAGGCGATGTTTTTATAATTGACAAAACAATCATATTTTGGTGCCCATCCTTTGTGAAAAAGGCCTGGCAGCACTCGATAAATGTCAATGAATCAAAAATGCCACAGCTACGTGCTAGGAAGGTGCTAACTTGTTCTGCCTATTTGTAAAATTAACCTATAATTCTCAGACAGGTTTAACGATGAATCGCATATCTTCTGTCCAGGACAGATCTGGCATTATGTGTTTGTGCAAAATTATCAGAAATGTAGTTGTATGCCTCAGTCTAATACATGTCAAGTTTTCATGACTGGGTGATCTGGTGCTACTACTTTGTCCAAGTATAAACAACTGTGGTGTCACTGTCAAAGGACACTTGCAGTGTACTTCTATGTCCTGTAGGCAGAGGCGGCAGATGTTTATGCAGAAACCTGGAAGATGGTGTGATTTAAGTATCATGCTGCAGTTTTTGACTGCCCTGTAAATTAGATCTTCCTGTGCTTAGACTCTTCCTCTGGTGACTTAATTTTGGAATAAGACGGTTATTTATTTTGAAAATGCTGTACAGTTACTTAGAATAGACTGGGTTATTCTTCCCCTGAGTGTTGTTCCTTGTGGACTGTAAATGATGACAGTATAGGTGAGTATACCTGTTGGTGTGCGTTATCTACCTGTATCGCTTTATGCGGTACAAAATGAAATTCATAACTTATGTATTGTTGAAGTTTCTAATAATTGTGAATTATTACTAGAATACTAAACTTCTCTTCATTGAGAGCCTAATTAAAATAAAGGCACAAGATATTGCAGAAAAGTCAGTACTACTAATTTTGCTTGATAAAGAGTAAATTGTATGGTAGGTAAACACTGTCCGTTTCATAATGGCTGAATATTAATTGTCTTATTCTAATTTGGTAGCAGTTACCTTCCTGAAGTAATTCTTTATCCATGCCATTTTTATTTGTTTCCTACTTCCTCATTCCTGCCCCCACATATTTAGATTTATGAGTAGCATCTGTCTTTTAACACTGTTAACTCCTCTGTCTTTTGGAATTCTCTGAAAGACATGGTAGTGCTGCCCTATTTAATTGCATTAAAAAAAATATATCTTTTTCTTGCATTGATGTTTGCTAATTCTTCTTGTGAGGTAAGTGGTCTTCAGCGCAGCAAGTAGAAATGGAAGTTGTCAATAATGGAGAGGTAGGCTAATGGGTCCACATTAACAAGTACCACTGACAAGGCATAGGAAAGTCAACCAGGACCTTTAAAACAAAAAACCAAAAACCAAAAAAACCACCTGCTAATCTGAAGAAGGCCTACGGGACACGCTGGTTTTTAGGGACCCATCCATATCTATGGAAGTAGACTTGTTCACTTAGTACTAGTTAAGACAAAAGGCTGGAAAGGGAGAAATAAAATGTTTCCTTGTTTTTGTGTCACTCACTATTATTTGGTTAGATGGGCAGTTTCCTGTGAGTGTTGTGTTACAAAGGCTTTTTTTCCCTTTTTTTTTTGAAATCTATTGTTAGGCTTCTGTAGATTTCCCTACCCGTAGAAATGTGAAGGCCCAAAATCAATTTAGTGATAAATTCAAGTTCATAAAGCAGTTCTTGGAATAAAATTTCAGTTTGCTCCTGTATATATTGATGGAGAGGATAAAACCCAAGCATTTTTTTCACTATCTCAGGAAAGGTTTCCACATTAGACCAGTCAACTCTAATTGAAATGATTAATTACTTTGGAGTGAGAAGTACAGTATTGCACTCTTGAATAAATGTTTCTAAGATATTTTCTATTAAGATTTTTTTTAATGCGTACTATTTCTAATCTAACTTGGACATGCAATATTGTGTGCTCCATAAACTGTGCTGTGAAAACCCATGCTTAGAAGAGTGGTTGCTGAAGGCCACAGATAAATTGGTGAGCGGGCATGATGACGAGTTCTTAAGGGAAGTGGGGTTTGTTAGGGTTAAGTTAAATGAGTGTTGTAGTTCCTGCACTTGCGCAAAGCTAGTGGAGGAATTTTAAAACAATGCGTGAGTGTTGGTGATCTTGCTGTTGGTTTTATGTAGTTTTGGGGACGGAAGCTTAAAAGTGGGATGTGCTATAATGTTTCAGTTGTTCTTCAGAGTAGCCAAAGCCACCTTGGTAAGTTGACTGTAGTGGATGGTCATCCAGTTCCTTATGCTTTGGCCAACCATATTTAACTGTTGCATTTCTGTATACAGTATACCAAGCTTAAAGGACTATTTTAAAACTCATATCCCTCCAAGAAATCCACTAATTGTCATTAGCATTTGTTCTTGTGTTTTCCTGGGAAATACACTGGTGACCAAACGTGGGAAAAAAAATAGTATGTATTTGGGTTTGGGTTCTTAATGTTTCTTCACATGACTAAAGCATGTGAGATTCAAGTAGGTAGCCTCTAGAAAAATGTTTTGGATTCCACAGTATTCTTAGCAACTTAGCAGCTTAAATTTAAAAAAATCATTTTTCTTGCCTTACACCATTGGTTGAGAACACCACAGCTTTTTCAGGGAACAATACAAAGCTTGCCTTGTCTGAAGGGTAACTGTTAGGTTAATAGCCTGTTTTAAGGAGTAAGTTTGGTATAGTTAAAAGGTTGTCTTTTTAAAATAAATAATGGTTACATATTTGCAAATATTTGTGGTGGGCAACATTTTTAATATATACGCATTCCGCAAATGGATTTCACTGGACATCATTTTGCTTGTAGTGTTAGAACCATGACAGAGCTTTTCTTACTAATGATTGATAAATCAGCTGAGGAGTTACTGCCTAGATTTATACTTTGACTACCTGTACTACATGTGCTTGTAGGATTTTTAGTTCATTAGAGAAGAAACGCAGAAGCCTTCCAGAAGTTCCAAGCAATTGTCACAGGTTAAAGTGAGATTTAAAAAATTGTGTAAAAATGTGTAGCTCCTGATTTCCTCCTGATCAGTAAGGGATCATCAAGGATGTAGGAAGCCCGTGCTACAGGGGCAGATAGATCGATTGTTAGAGATGCAAGTGTGAGTGCTGTCTGTATGTTAATACTCAAGAAGGTTTTGAGAACTAGATATCTGTTACGATGCATTGTCCTTTTTCTTTCTTCCCACATATGAAAGTATAGGCAGCACTGAAGCAGACGTAGTAGAAATTTTGGCTACTATAAAATGGCTGGGGGAAGATCAGAAAGATGTTACTTTTTATTCCAGTTCTACAGTTTTCCTTGGGCTTTGGGTTGTGGGTGTTCATTATTCTTTCTGGTTTCAAGCTGTTTTACTGGAAAACAGATAACCTGTATGCAGTGTAAAAAATGTTCTCATGTGTAAAAGTGTGAAAGGTTTGACTGGAAATAAGTATATTAAATTATAATATTCTCAATCTTTATTAAAATACTGCTTTTCATGAGTGATGCTATGTCTGTATTAAAAATACTCAAATATTGGTATTTCCTGTGAAAGAGGGGAGTTTTGTTAATTGTGACTTAACAAATGTTTTTAATAGAAAGTTCTTGTCACTTGTGACAAAATGCACGTGCATCCCTTCTTTGATGTGATTGAGGGAACTAGAATACTGCAGTATTGTTGGTTTGGTTTTTGTTGGCTTTTAGCTGCTCAGGTTAATGCAAGTCATGTGGTCTTTCACTTTTTTTCCTCTCTCACTAGCAGCGTGGGGCGATTGTTACCTGCCTGTGCGTAGCTAGATATACGTTATTGATGCTGCTTTAATCAACCGTAAGCAGTTTCTAGAGAACATCTTGAAGACATATTGTTTCCTTGGGGATTTATTGCGTTTGCAACATCACACCTCTGATCCTGCTGCTTACAGAATATGATTATCAGCCATTAGTACTGAATATTTAAGCTTGGTCACTACATAGTGTTCCCCTTCTCATTTGTGATTTCTGTCCTGCTCATTATTAAGGATCTGTCTCTACAGTGTTTAGTCTTTATGACTTCTTTCATGCGCTGTGGTTTTTTTCCCCCTGTACTCGTTGTTCTAGTGTAAGTTCTGTCTAGTTTTTAGTCTTGCTGACAGAAATGTTGATAGATTTTCACAAAATGTTTTTTTCTACAAAACGTTTTTTTCTTAGTTTTCCTAGGAAAGATAAAAGTTCCTTCCTTTTTTCTAGTGATCAGTCAGTCTCTTAAAGAAGATACTTAAGATAGGCGCTTTTTATTGTTTCTCCCCCCCCCCCCCCCCCCCCCCCCCCCAGTCTTGTGTGCTCCAGACAACTGAAAAATCACATCCAGAATTTCTGGGTTTTGCCTTCCTGTTGCCTAGATGAGAACTGTTAACAAGTAGCATGTCATATTGCACATTAGAGGCTGTGTGATACAGGAAAACATCAAATGGTGTTTCAACCCTGATAGTTTAAATCTTTTTTTTCATTTGTTTTTGCTTGTTACTTACAGCATACACCCTTATTGTCATACTTTGTTTACATTCTACTGCTGTGCTGGAGATGAACATGTTTCAAACCACTGCTGGTTATATAAAATGAGATTGTGATTAATTATAAATAATAACATGAATTTAGTCTGTTATTTTAATGTAAATTTTGGGAACGGTAAGTCTCAAAACTTAAATTTGTTCTTTTTGTTTATCATAGTGTATGAATCTTGATGTGTTAATTGGTGAGAGATTTCATTTAGATAGGCAGCTGGGGAACTTTGTCTTCTCTCCCTTGACAAATACTAGCTTCCATTTTGAACAAGAATACTGTTTTGGTAAAGGGGAACCATTTAATGGCACCATTTTACGCTAGTGCTTGAGGGTTGTAAATATCACTATCCAGCAAATACTCGGCGATTTCTTGAGCTGGAAATTGCTGCTTGTGTTGCTCCAAGGAGTCACCTCATATGTAAAGTGAATTGCTTGATAAGGACTTCACTTTCTTCAGGGTTATTGGAGGAAGTGAAAATATTTTGGTATCTGCTTCTGGAAATAATGCTGGACAATTGTCTTTTTCTCTGCAAAATGATCTTTGCCCTTCTATTTACACTTAAGGAAATTGATTCTTGGGAAGTCAGGTGAAGATATGTTGATATCATTACATTTCTCAACTTATAGTGTACAGTTTTACACCTATCAGTCAAAACAACTTTAATTTTCTCTCTAATGTGTTCTTTTGCGGAGTTTGAGGGGACTAACTGTGATTGCAATTCTAAAATGTGTATACTCAGTTGGGCTGTGATACAGAATTAAATATAGAAATACTGTAATGTAAAGAATGATTAAACCTTCATTGCAGTAGAATGTAACTTGTAGCCTGTAATCATCATACGTTTAATAACATCATTATATGCTCTGATAGAGAATGGCATACAATTATTTTGCTTGGGAAGAAGAGATAAGTATTTGTATATGCTACAAAGAAACGTGATGACATTCTGTTAGGCCTAAACCAGTAAGGTGTCCTTTGTGGATTGGCTTTTTTTATAGTCAGCGTAAAATGCCAGAATTATTTCCTTAACTATGTCCTAGGTGTTAAGAGTTGTATGCATTTATTTGTGAGAAAGCTGTGTGAACAACAATTTTGATGGAGTACATTCTCTGTATCGCTAGTATGAGGGTGAAAAGGCTTCTTCAGAGATTGTCACTGGTAGTATGTGTGTACTGTGTACATTCAGTGCTAGGACTTGCTGTCTAATCTTTAACACCATGCTTTCTTATTTTTATTGATACACATGGATCTTAATTGGAGTTAATTCCCTAGGAGACCTGTGCAGAGTTCTGTAAATCGAGTTATATCATCTCTGGTTCTTGTTAAAGCTTTTTTAATTTCTCAGATGGTGTTTGTGTTTTGTCATTTTATTTTGCCGTTGAAGCAGCTGTGACTTCGTCATTCTTGTGCTTTAGTCCTTCAAATGCTCTACCTGTGTTCTTAGACCTTAGTTACCATGTAAGTTAAGTTCACAAGTAGCTAATAACTGCTTGTTCTGTCCGTCATCCGTCTTCTCTGGCCTTTTTAAAGGTTCTGTGTTGCTGCCTGGCTTCTTGTCTGCTGGTCTTGCCTTTGTTCCTTCAGCTAAGACTTGCAGAAGAGGAATTTTACTAGTTTGTGGCCTAGCAAGTGTATCTTGTTATGATCAGCTACAAGAAGTGCTTACATACCTTTCTGTTTTTTTTTTCTTCTGCCTTGTTTTCTTAGTGGGCTATGTATTATACCAGATTCTGTGGTTCTAGAGTAGTTTTTATGCTTAGCATATAAAGTCTTAAGTTAATTCACACAGTAATAAAATTTATGTTCTGTAATTAATTTTTCTGGCAGGCATCTGTTTCACAGTAATGAATTGGTAGCAGTTCCTAAAATGTCTGTTGACTGTCTAGAGAATTGTAGGAAAGCTGGCATTTTAAAATATTTCTCATAACTGAAAGAAGTGGGCAGCTTTATATTAACCCATCTTTTCTTAGAAAAACTTCCAACTGAACTCGTCTCTATATATAAAAAAAAAAAAAGGATAGTATTTCTCTTGACCTCTGAATTTAAAGGGTAGTTACTTTCCCTTAATCTCAAAACCATCCTGAAATTAAATATAATATGCTAAGGGTAGAGATAATAGTTGTTTCTTTTACCAAACATCCCCTCCCCCCAACTTGCCCCAAAACCCAACCCCAAAACAAACAACCAAACAAAAAGTGGGGCTTGACATGGTGTTATCTATCATCACTGTTGCCTCTTCAACTCTTAACAGCAGTTGAAAACCATGGCTCTGATAGCAGGTTCATTTTAGGTTGCTTGCAAGACTAAATTCATAGCATTTAATGATCTAGGATTTTCATACCCTAGGGCAGGATTATAGTAAGTGGAGGTCAAGCTGAACAACCGCCAGACCTAATTTACACTTGGATAAAAATGTTCTTGTCTAACAATTAGATTGAATGTTATTATCTCTTTCCCTAACTTCTGCTAAAATTTGGTTTGTGTTGTTTCAAGACGAAGGCGGTATAATGCCAAGAAAGCATCCTCTGAATGGAGCATTAGTCTCACCTTTTGAGCTTACGAAATTGCGCAGGATCAAGTATGCATATTAGTGCCCTAGCATGCTTGTTGTGGAGAGGTTAGGGGACTTGCCCCAAATAGAATGTTTTCTTAATTTATAAGCTCTTCGTAATATGATGTCTGCAAGAATGCAGCAGTGATGCTGAAACGGGGAAGAAGAAATCTTGGAAAGATGTGACATCTTTGATATTTACATTTGAGTCTTCCAAGACTGATCTGATAAATGTGTTTCAGTGGGATTATTACAGTTACTTCCTCAGATCAGCTGATTTATTAGTAACCTATGTCTTGCCACCTATGTAAGAGATCATGACCAAAATAATGAGGGTTTTTCATATAGGTTAGGTGAGGAATTAAAACCTTACTCTGAAACATTAAAACTGATTACACTTAGTTGTATATGGGCAAACAAAAGTAAAGGCAAGATGGTAAATATATTTCAGTCAAAGCATTGTATTACCGTAACTAAACATTATGTGTAGCTATTTTGTCAGGTGATGTTAACTTCCAGTGGCATGCGTGTATAGGAATTTCCTTTAAATTTTAGAAAAATTTGAGTGCAAACTTATTTGAAATAAGATACTATACTTGTAATCCTGATTAGCAGTACAACAGCATGAGAATTCTATACTGCTGATTTATTATAAGAGCAATTCTAAACATTAAGTGGCTTTTTGAATAAGCAGAACACTAAGTTGGCAGTTTGCATTGTAAAGAGTAATGTAAAGAGATTAGTATAACATAGCTTATTGCTGATCCAGTGTTCTTATGAAATCAGTGCCTGGGGCATTAAAATCATGAGTTGAAAAAAAATTGGTGCCTGATGATACTTAAGTATACTAGGTTATTTTTTGTATGAAGGTATTTTAAATGTGCATGAACCCTAATCCAGTTACTTAATTTTTAGTCTCTTCCCTTTTCCCATAAGGAGCTGTGGACTTGTAAGTAGTAGATGATTTTGCAGCATCTTACCAGGTGAAAAACTACTTCTTTGCCATTAGATGTTACGATTTGATGTTGGAATCCTGAATGGTGATCACAAGCTATTGGTAAAAATAATTTATGAGAAGAAAATTTGTTAGCCATAAGTAAGGGTGGAGTCTGCTGAGTTCAACACAGGAGTAATAAATAATTACGTAACTGATGGCTGGCTAATTAAGTCAAAGAAACACTGCTCTTGAATAAGTAGTTAGGGCAACTGCATAACTTAATATGGGGAATTCAGCTAGATTTAATTTTGTATTTCGGAAATCTATATGATTTAGAGAAGGTATATTGATTACTTCATCGCATCATTGTACAATGTAAAATGGAGTAGAAAGATCAAAGTAATCTGAAAGAGGAATTACCTGTTTTAAATAATCCCTTTTCTGTCCAACTCTTTAAAATAGTTGGAATTATTACTTACTGAGAAAAGTCAGAGAAACTAAAATAGGACTGAAAGAGCCCTGTACACTTGGCAGTTGAGAACACAACATACTGTTGAGTTATCCATTTCTCATTTGAGTGTGGGGAGATGGGGGATACGTGTTTGGTACCAAAGAGAGGAAGAGAAACCTGTGCTTAAGAGTAGGAATGCAGTTAATTATGAAACCACAACAATTGTTGGGGAAGATGTGGTGACAGATACAGCACTTGTCATCTAGCAATTCTTGTTTAAATAATTAGAGGTAATTTCAAACTGATAAGTCAAATATGATCAACAACTGAAAACCACAAGATGATACAGTTCAGATAATAAATTAAAAGCTGAAACTACAGTGAGTGAATGAAGCATTTTTCCATGCAGTTGATGAACAACTCTATGTTTTGATAATTGTCCTCTGGTGACTTCTGCCATGGCAGTTAGGTTTTCCATCCCTCTGTTGGGAGGTAACGAAAGTCAGCAAAATGGGATTTGTCACCTCTTTAGTCCTCCGTATTTGCAGTTCAGAATATTAGCCTTAATTGTCAGTGAAGATGAGCTGTCATTAATAGATCTAACTGTAAAGTAGAGCATATGAAATGTGAAAAATTGTTCTCTTTGGTGTTTTTTTTTCCTCCAATGGAATGATAATATTTGATCTAGTTAGGTTTCCCCCCGCCCCCCGGGTAACAGCCTGTTTAGGAGTCCTAGAAAAGGGTTGTTCAGCAGTAAATTTTTCTGAATTTGCCACACAGAATCACAAGTACTAAACTGCTGTATGAATTAAAACACAGCTGCTGTAAATACAGTCAACACTGCAATTAAATGTTATTTTATTTGTACTTGCCAACTAACTTCTATCAGAGAAAGATGGTTTTTGGTATGCCTTGTGTTAAAGGAGCTAGTAAACGATGATGACTAAAAGGAGGTTCTTTCTGCGTTTAAGATACGGTAAAAACAATAGCTTGAATTCTTTGCTTATGCCCAAGATTGCATTTTTGTCTCAGCTGTAAGGAAGGGAAAAACTGCCCAAGCCCTCAGCATTTAGCATGTGAGACTTGTTTCATCTGCTGGAGGTGAGGGTATTAGCAAGCAATTGGTACCTCGGAGTCCTAGAAATCAGCTTCAAGTTTCTTGCGATTCCAAGAGTACGGGGCAATTCTCTGGATTCAGCCTAACTGATGCTATATGGTACACCCCATTCCAGAATGCCGCTCTCTTGGAGTGGGGGAAGGAGGAGGAATCATAGCACATGTAGCTTGTTTAAGAGACATCTGGCACTACTGCTCCTTTTTTTTTCCTTTCCTTTTTTTTCTTCTTCTTTTAAAAAGAAAATACAGGGAAAAGAGGATGAAAGTAACTACCTCAACAGCTTCTACTGTGTTGCTGAGCTAATAAGTGTAATAGTTGTAGTTTAAAAAATATTTTCTATGTATTGAACATTGCTAAAGTAAAATATTTACTATGAATTATGATACTTGCATAATATGACCAGTAGATTTTCAACAAAATATAAATTTAGCTGTAGGCTATAACTGCCTCTTGAAGGAGGAGGTAGCTACTAGCTGTATTTACATGATGAATTTACTCAAGAACAAATATGTAAGAGTAAAGCTTTTTGATATTTTTTTCTTTTTTGGTTTAAATGAAGAAACCTAAAGTTTAATTTTGGTTGATATAACAAGCTGTACATTGCATATTTTAGATCAGTGTGGAATGGATGCTCCTGTATCCCTGTGGTGCCTAATGCACAGTATTTGAGAGACATATAAAGGAAGATAATTTCAAAAGGACAAGTCTCACTAACCTTTGCTTCAGAATATTTTATACACATCAAGAGTTTCTCAGTATTTGTCAGCTTACTTAGTAAAATGAGTTTGGTCTCTAAAAAAACCAGGTTTTGATACTTTTTCTTCATGTTGGCCTTCATAAAACAGGCATAGTATGTTATAGCTCTCCCAGTTGGCATAATTTGTTACCTGCCACAAGTAAGCAATTACAGAATTGAAAGAACTTATTGATTTGATTAATGCTAGTATTTTTGCAATGTTCTTAGGACGTATACAAGTGGCCACACTGGTTTCCTCTGGATGTTTAATGAATGTCCCTAGCGAACTCTAGGTCTCCATACATGAGGCTTCAGCACCAGTCATCTCTTCCCACAAAATTCTTTTAAGATGGCTCTGTTTTAGGATGAATAAAGAAAGATTTTTAGTCTTGGTGATTATATGTATTTTTTTCATCTGATAATTCATTAATGGATTATTAGCATTCTGCATTCTGGATATATTCAGTTCTCTAAATTATGTGGGGGAAGGCCGTGCACATCACAACTGCTGTTTCATATAAAATTAGTATTCAGTGCTGCAAATCTCCAAACAAACCAATTGGGATTTTAGCCCAAATGTTATGAGAGAGAACAAGAACAAAATGTTGGGTATTAAAAATCTTTTAAGTTACGACTGAGGATGTATGTATGGAGCACAGATGTTCTGAGGTTGGCAGAATTGCAGAGATAACTTTTTAATGAAAGATAACGTTCTTGTCTCTATTTCTTCTGTTTCAGAGGTGAAGCCAACTTTTGCATAGATGAGTAGTTGCTTGAATTTTATTTTGTAAGGATGATTATTTAGATTGATTGTTGAAAGAGCTATAATCCACTTACGAAAAGCTTAGGTTTTAGCTGTCACACTGCTTGGTTTGGATGCTGCACAATATTCATTCCTTTTTTCTTAAATATTCCTTTTCCTTTCTGATGGCATAGATTTTCATTTGAGCCAGGGAAGGATGGACGACTGCTCTTGACTGGTTACACAAACACCAAGGTAATGGCAGTTTTTGGAGCTTCACTGTAAATAAATAGTTTTATACTGCTGTTGTGAGACAGTAGTCATCCGACTGAGAGGGTGACAGGAGAGCACACTGCACTGGGGTGCAGAGCAGCTGCTTTCCTGCAGGTGGCCCATAAGGAATCCGAGGAAGTGGTGCCCTTTCTGTAGTCCAGGCCTGTTAAAAAAAAAGCTGGGCTGGTGTGGTGGAAGAAGGCAGGATGGAATATGGGGCATGAAGCATTCTTACACACCAATGCACCCCTCCTCCCCCCTTTTTTTTTAATGAATTCTTTGAAAGATCCAGTTAAGACTAATGCCGTTTGACTTGTACTTAGATTCTTTTCTGTTTGTTTCTGTGCCGGACTTAGTCTCTTTAGTTATTGTCCGGAAGCAGTTTAGCCATTTTTATGTAATGTGAAGCTTCAGCTACTAAACTCTGGTGGACCTCAGCTGACAAAACACAGAACTGAGCTGGTTCTCCTTTTCTCGTCTTAGAAGGCTTGGGGTCACAGTGCAGAGAAGTGCAGTGGGCTCTTCAAAGGACTATCCAAAGTGTGCTATGACCTGGGCTGATGTGAGCTGACTCTGGGAGATGTGCTTGAGAGATTTAACTTTCCACTCTTCAGTAGTTTTATTTTGTGGGGTTTTCCCTTATTTCAGTCACCTAATATTGACTGTATCTTATAGTAGGAGCTGATGCTGTTGCAGTATGTGCTGTGTAGTCCCCCCTCCAGAATTTATAGTCAAATGCAGTTGTTCTTTAGAAATGCCCAAACAGAGTTTTGGGCACAAAGCCCTAGTGAACTGGTCTTTCAAAGGGGAAAATCTATATGGTAGGATGGGAAGCTAGGGCTCCTATAAAGCCAGGCAGCTTGCAGGCTCACATTGATCAGTGGAAGAACAAAAAATAGAACTTGCCAGATGGGATACCTTGTCGGTTGGAAAACCCTGCCTCTACCGTGTGTACTGAAGTAACTCGTCGCTGTTGGCTGCACATTTGAACAATGCTAATTCTGTTCTAGGCTTTTACTGCGTAGCTGGTTAACTGCTTGCTGTGGACAGTGTGTGTGCATCTTCATCCCTAGCTTTCACAAGAGCCAGAATTTTGAGGGGATGTGTAAAGGACTACATTTTTGAAAAATCAGTGTGTAAAGGGGCATATTGATACATTCTGTAGTTTAGTTTCGAAATTTAGGGCATTTAGGCAGCTGGGAGGTGCGCTTGCCTTGTATCATAAATGAACTAGTATTCCTCTTTTGGCTTGTTTAAGTAGGCATATGTAGCTTTTTTTTTCTTTTTTTTTTCTCCCCCCCCCCCCTTAAATCTTGGTTGTCATCCGACTTGGCTTTTATTCTTCCTAGGAGCCTCATTTTCCATGCAGTCAGACTGCAACATCTGGAAGCCATCTCTTCTTTGGCAGGGAAAGATGTGACAGACACAATGAGGTGTAACTTCTACTTTGTTATCTTACCTTTGCCTTTTTTTAAGACATCCAAAACCAGACTGTTTTAAAGATGTATGGGAATTTCAGGTGCGTTTTAGCAAAGCTGAGGAATACTGTTGAGCAGAATCATTAGAGAATAATATAGGTACTTTTCCCTTTAATAAGGGGCATAGTTGCATTTATTATACAGTTGATTAATTTTTCAGTATTTTTAATGCTTATTTCAAGTGTTTTAAACCCACATTATACTGCACAGTGTAAATTACTACATACCAATATAAAAACCTCATAAAATGATTCAAACCATAACAATGTGTTTCTATTTCAAAATAGCATTTAACTTATTGCATTAAAGATATTGATGTTATTAATGGTACTTTAATGAGTAATCCTATGACTGTGAAGCACTGTAGCAAGCTCTTTTCCTTCTATAATAGTTGTTCCACGTATTTATTTACTAAAAACAGCAGAAGTCCAAAAAATACTAATACTGAGAGTGGGACTATTTGATGGTGAAGTTGAGGTTGGCAGAGTTATTAGGGTGGTACAGAGGTTCTTGTATGTTATTCACATTTCAGATCTCTAAACTTGGGGTAAAGTGTCAGCCTTCACTTTAGGTTTTAGCTCGACTTTTTTTGTTGTGTATGCCTTTTAAATCTTTCTTTTTCTGTGTTGTGTCCGTGTCCGTCCTCCCGTCCCCCCGTCCCCAAGCCTGTTTAAGCTTTTCCTTTCACAGTATTAAACTGTGAAAACAAATTTTGCTTTATGTTTACCGATGTGTGCATTACCTCTGGGGACCTATGTTTTCCATGCTTGGCTGTTCCTGGCTGGTTGTCTTCTCAGGTTCTGGTGGTCACTATCAGCTGTTAGCTGGGCTTCTCATTGGAAGGCCAGTAAGAAGCAAATGGTTATGTAGGTATATGCGCAGTCTGCTGTGTAGTGAAAATGTAGGAAACGTGTGTGAAGGAGTAAGGAGAAGGCTTTGAGAAGGAGACAGCTGAGACTGGGCAGGTGCCTGATGAATTCACAGGTAGAACATTCTGCCTCCCTGTGATGTGGGGGTCACAGGTGAGGTGCTAACCTGCAGGGCTGCCTCTTCCTATGGCAGGTAGGTGGGTGAAGGAGTGAGAGCCCAGCAGTGGATCTGTGCCTTGCTGCCTGCTTTGCCCCACTGGAGCCACAGAACAGCGGACTGTTGGTTGTGGCCCCTCCCAGGGGAAGGGTAGGAATATTAGGGATAGCTATGCAAGGGCTCCAGTTTGCCACTTTGATGTAACTGGTCCTGTGCTGCAGCAGAGCTCTGCCCCTGCGCGTAATGCGCTGACATTGGCAAAGCTCATCATTTGCTTTGCTGTGAAGGGGTAGAGTTCAGCTGCTTCGGATGCTGCATCTAGTGACTTGTGTGGCTGCAGGAGGAGTTGATTCAGTTGGCTGATCCAATGGAGAGCTAATCGTGGGGGGGAGGAAATGGTTTTGTTTTCATAATTTGCTCGCTGCTGGTTTATTTGAGTGCTAGAAGGGAGCAGAAACTTTCCTGTGTGTTTGGGGAATGAGAAGGAAGACTGCTGCTCTCAGTAGCAGCCCACAGCATCAGAAAAGCTTGTTCTGAGATGGCTCTTTCCCACTTAATCAGCAGACTTGTTCCATGAACTAAAGAGCAAATACTATAAAAACGGAATAGAGACAAGGCCAGGGAATAAAAATGGTAGTGTGACGGCATAATATCAACAGTCACAGTAAGATTGCTTTTTCATTTTTTGAAAGATGAAGAGGAAGGGAGATGTGTGGACAGAAATGATGTGGAGGGGGTGTAAGAGCTGGAAGTTTAGAAAAAAATAAATTGTGAAGAAAGAGACTGAAAAGATAAGACCTGTATAAATTAGGTCATTTGGGTTCTTTGTTGGAGTGTTAACTGTTCAGTGACTTTGGCTCCATGGACTTATTGTGTACACAGACCATGTCTCTGTTGGCGAGCATGGAAGAATGTAGATTGATGATGTCTAGTTCAGGTCTTCTGGTAAAGGAATTGTAAGACTCATTTATTAAGCAAATGGCACAAAAATAACCACACATCTAAAGGTATTAATTGCATTATTGTTCAGTTTAGTCTTGATTATATTATCATAATATGATCAAAACTGCTGATACAGTTATAACTAAATCATATTAAAGTACAGTTGTTACAGAATGCTACTTGCAGTATGTTTTCTGTATTTTACTCAAATTACAGAATTGTTCTAAAGCTTGTTGGCAGCTGAAATATTAGGTTGTGTAATATTAGCAGAAATAATGCGTAGAAATAAAACACTCTTTCAGGGCTGCAGGGAATGTCATGCAGTTGTTCAAAATCTCGCTTAAAAATCCATGTATGAAGATGCATGCAAAAGTAAAATATGAAGAAGCATGCTTATTTGGGAAAAAAGCCCAAACAATCAAACCCTGTTTTATAAAACAAAAGTTTAGACATATCCTAGTCTCTCAGAAAAGGAGTGAGGGGCATAATGTAGTTGATAACAGCTTTCTCTTCTAAAATAGTTAAGGGAAAATACTGGACGTACTTCTGGTCCTTTATTTAAATTTGATCTGACTAGCATTTTAACTTGCTACTGTGTAATTGGTTCTGAAGCATCAGCATCTCTCATTCATGGACAGATAAATAATTCAGGGATGAACTTTAGCCACACACTTCAACATCACAATTTTAGAAGTTCTTATTTACTGACTTAAGAAAGTGAGGTCCTTGATTTTACAGGTGATTAACAGAATTACAGGGAAAAATCAATACATCTCTGAACAGCCATCCCATATTTCCAAAATCTTTTGTCCTGGCTACATAGCCATTTTTAAACTTTGCATCTCTGCCTTCCCAGAAAAACGATAGCAGCTTTACTGATTTGCCTTATAAAACTTCCAGACAATAGACACCAAGGGGGAAAAAAAGTGCATGTGTACAGAACCCACCCCAAACCACAACCCACCTACCTGAAACATGTTGCTGTGAGCTTGTTAAGTAATAACTATAGTTACTGCATTTACACAAGAGTATGAAACATAAGCTTCTGGGACAGAATTTGTGATTCTTTATATTTTGTGTGCATGTATATAGATGCATATTCTTTTAACAAAGGCTGCTTGCTGTATTATATTAAAGTTTGTTTAGTCTGTTTGTGCATGTAGTAGAAATTGTGAGAGGACAGGTAGCACTCAGCAGCTGCTGATCGCATATGTGTTATTGTGTGAATTGTACTGGTGAATTTTGCCAACTTCTGTCAGACCTCAACATTTGGCCGGTCTATTTGAGTTAATCACAACCATACATAAATTAATTATTCATGTATTAGGAGAAAATAACCTTTTAAAATTTAAATGTTTTTCAGTGAAGACACATTTGAGTTCTTACAGTGTTTCATGCTTAGCTCTTGCTTTTATCAGTCAAATTATTTTAAATAGAAACTCCTCTTACATTTAGAGTTGGCAGCATTATGTATGATTAGTGTTCCTGGAGTACTTCCAGTGGTTTTTTAGTTCATTAGCGTTTTGTTAGCAGAATTCTAAATGGCAAGGTACAATGAGGGGATGCATTATTTCTGCTATTAAAATGTATTTTGAAATTCTTCTGCTTGCTTTTGAAAACCAAATACTGAGACGAGTTGTACTACAGCAGCTGTATGCATTTCTATCTTTGGAGGAGTCATTGACTCAAACATGTATATGCATTTATTTCAGAAAAGATGCAGGAATCTTCTGATGTCTTTACGTAATCTAAATATAAATCTAAAGGAAATGTACTACAATATTATTGCAGTTTTAGCAATCTATTATAAAGTTTATTGCACAGAAATAACTAGGTCAACCTCTGGCTGACCTGTCTTTTGGATTTTCTTCAGTTAGCTTTAGGCTAGAGCTCCACCTTGTGATCTTTCAGCAGGATACATTTTATAGTTCATAATTTAATTATGATTTCACAAAGTTGAGTGACTTCAGAAAGTTTTCACAGACTTGAGAGATTTCAGTATCTGTTTGGGAAAATTAAAGTAGGAATTCTGTGAACTTGCAAAAAAGAAACTGAAGAAGAGCTGCTTTTTATGATGCACTTCAGTTTAGATTTAACTTATTAAAATAATCTGCTTATTAGAGCACATTTAATAGGTAATGTAGACTTTCACTGTTTGACATGTCACTTTCCTTTTTTCAGACTGCACTGTGATGAACTTGGTATATTCTAAAAGGTTTGATAGGATGCTTATATGGACCATTTTCCTTTCTCATTGCCTTCCCAAACTGGGTGCTTTGAATGAGTCATCAAGTATGTGCTTGAAGAAGACATGGCTGGCAGTAGTCTTGAATTTCCAGAAGGCATTTACTGAGATGAAAGATAGTGGGGAATGACCAATGCCAGTCTTTTCCAAGAGAACCTCAAACAAAATTGTGAAGTGATAAATTCAAAGCAAAGAACGTGCCTCTTAGTAGTATGGAGTTTGGCTGTGGGAGTTCTTGTGTGGAATACCATCACTGCTGAATATTGAGTTAAAGTAATTGGAAATATTAATGGAAAACATATTGGTAAGGGGTTATAAAATATAGGGATAACCTCTCCGGCTGAAAAAAAATCCGAGTTATTTCTGGATGCTGGGAAGGTATTCAGGGGAAACAACACTAGTAAGAACAAAGCAAATGGGTTCTTCCCTGGGCAGCTTCTGTGGGCCACTGCCAGAGAGGGCATGCTGGGCTAGGTTGTCCCTGCTGGTTGAGAATCAAAAGTCCGTGTCGTATTCTGGATGTATGTAAATCTTCTAAAATTATCCTCTACTGGGACAAACGCAAGGGGTTTTTTGGTCATTGCTGGAGTTTGAGCTTGACGCTGGAGAACCCTTACAGTCTTACCTCATACAGTCTTGCAAGGCATTCAACTGTAGCTACTGTTTGCCATAATACAGTATATAGTTGCACTCATGAAGGCCAAGTTTCTTCTTTCAAGAGAAACAATTCTTGAAACGTAAATCTTGCTAGATGCTGAAGCTTTAAGCTATTAAGAACTTGATATTTGTTTCCCATTTTATGAGGTGATTCTGACCAAACAGTGCCATGTTTTCTTTCAGGTGTTGTTGTTTGTACTCAGATAAATGGTTCTTACAAGAAGTTCAAGTTGGTATAAACTGTAGCCAATTAGTTTTGTCAGGTGATTTGACTTGTTTGATGTAGAGAACACATACTTCAATCATTTACCCATCCTTTTTTGTAGTTTTGTTACTAAATTTTTTTTAAACATATTTCTATGATTGTAAGAAACTTTATTGAGAATTTTTGCAAAATCTGATAAGAATACATTTGCTTTTCATAAAGGGAGCTGAAAATGTGAACAAGCAGTTAACTTGCTTTAGTTCTCAGTACTTTCAAATTTTATGGATAGGTAATTTTTAATATGGTAAACAGGTAGTATTAATGAGCAGTAATACAAAATTTGCATGTAAGCATCCTGATTGTCACTTTAGTAGATATGTTGCTTCTCAACATTGAAAAATGTAAATTAGAAAAAGTCAAGTAACAACATATTGATAGACAGGTTGAACTTGAAACTGAGCAGTGTGGTTTCTGAAGTTTGCATCTTTGCTTTGCACTGGGACTGAATCACAAGCATGCCCCAAAAAGGACTGGTGTGGCTGGATCTCTCCCTCTTCCCCACCCCCCCAGTTTCTTTTTCTACCTCCCTGCCTCCTTACTGAGGTACATCTATGAGTCGGTGCACTAAAGTGTACTGAGGTATTTTTCCATGTTCAAGTTGCTGACAGGAATCAGAGCAAATATTAAAAAAAATATATATATAATCCAAAGTGTAGAGTGTTTTGGTACATCACCAACTGAGCATATAGTTTTACAGACCACCTGGATTGTATGATAGGTCCTTGCCACCAAAGAAGGGAGTTTTACTCTTCCCTCCCCTGCTCATCGCTACAGTCTTGTGTTTCCCATGCATTGGCTCCAGATACCTGCTGTTGAACCAGTTTAACCTGATAATCCAGGGGGAAAAAAATTCTTGAGGTGTATTTTGCCCATTTTATTGGGGAATTGAATCGGCTGATAGTGAATGGCAGAGACTACAAAGACAAATGGCTGGGGGGGGGGGGGGGGGATGTTACCCAGCCTGTGAATGATTGATTGTTTGCCAAAGAGAGTGTATAAATGGAGCAGGAAAGGATGAAACACACCAGTCATGTGCCTGTGTGGTTTTGGAGGAGGGAGGAATGGGGTGACAAAGGTTGCTGCCATTCTGCAGCAGCAATGTTTTTGAAGCTTTATCTTCTTCTTGTGCTGTGTTCTGGATGGAACATGCTTTAGTAGTTGCAGACTATCTTGAGATTCACCAGCCTATCTCAAACCTCCTCTCTTTTTGCCGTTATTTCTTTCCACTCTGGTTCTGTGCTTTTATGTAATTGTGTGAAATGTGAAGAAAGAGAACATAGTAAGTTCAGGGTTTATGGTTTTACTGAGCTCTGTAAATTCTGGAAGCTACAGTGGCCCCTAGCATTCAGAATAAGCACTTGCAGGGGAAAAAAAAAATAAAAATACGGCCTCTATCTACATGCTCAATTGAAATGCAGTCTCTGAAGCATAGCTACCAGACATTAAGCAACATGTGCTTAGCATGCCAAAATCAAATCTTTGCTTCAAATACCCAGTGACTCCAGCAAGCTGTGGAGTCAGCAGGCTTTGACTCTGAAGGTTTTTGTCCTTGCTATTGTATCTTTAAAATACCTGAACATCGTGCTTTCTTAAGTTAACTGTATAAAAGTTAGTGTGAGGCAGATAATTGATATAGAAAACTTTAGCCTGCATGGTTAAATCTTACATTTGAAGTATCCAGTGAGTTCCCGTTGTCCCCCCTCAACATAATAAAACTAGATAAATTTTAAAAAATATGAATAGGTGGCAATATTATAATTAAGTCAAAAAGCAAGTATTTCACAATCTCAACATTTTCTTGATAAAATGCTATGTGGTTTCTGATGTTTTTTCTTTGTAACATGTGCATAGTATTAATCTTCCTTGATATTCTTAGTCTTGTCAAATGCTTTAAATGTTAAAACTGTTGTAAGCCTGGCTTATCAACTCCGGAGGACAGGGAGTTGTGAAAGAGCTGGTTATAAGAACTTGTTATAAGAGCTTATCTTTATGGAAAATGTCATGGAAGTTTACAAATTGGAGATACAAAGTTGGTATATATGTCTTTAAATGTACACATGCTGTGCTTTAACATAAAATGTGGTTTTGTTTTGGTTAATCAGAAATATCCTAGTGTTGGTAAGTCTGGGCTCTGCAGTGCATGGTGTTACAGTTCAAACTTAAATCTAGTATAGATTTAGAAATAAAAGCTATTACTTGCAAGGTGTTAATGAAAACCATTCCAGTTTGCTCATCCTGTTCAGAAAATTGGGGGGGTTTTTCCCAAATGTTTCTGTATTTTATTTTACTGTGATGCTTTTAACATTTGTAGAGGTACTTTGTAGAAAGATCGTGGGAGGAGTCAAAATTATAAAATCTCTAAACAGGAAAAAGCTTGGTTGGAAACAGAGGGTGTTGTGATCTAGATTTTCTGTGTTTCCAACTTTTTTTACCCCTTTGTATGCGGAAAAATTTTCACTATGGTTTTTTTCTTTTTTTTTATTGTAGAAGTTGTCCACTACAAAGGAAGAAAGAAAAGTAAGCTTGTACTTCAGACTGGTTTTTGAATATCTTTCTAATACAGTGGTGTTCCAGAAGATGATAAAGAAATGATAGCAGCTCCAGAAATACCAACTGATTTTACTCTCCTTCAGTAAGTGTTTTTAAGAATTTGTAGTTGCCTTTTAAAATGTACTGGCTCTTTTTAGTGTTAATACATGTGGCTGGTTTTCTTTTGGAAACAAGGGAACAAAATGAGGGAATAGGGTTTTAGATTTTTTCCTATTGAAATGTTGATAAAGCATTGTTTGAATTCTTTCTTGAGTATTCAGCAGTAATTAAAATAAGTATTTCAGAAGTGCTTAATTATTTTAAATCAGTTTTTAAACTTTGCTAGTAGGAAGCCATTGTGACAGACATTTTCGTTTATGCAATGTACTACTTGGGATTTTGTCTTCCCAAATGAAATGTATGAATAAGAAACTTTGATTAGGAATAAAAAAAAAAAAAGTTTCCTTCATTAAAGCCTCTTTACACAGAGAGTGGAAGCAGTTGAGGTATTTGCCCTTAATAACTGGGGCGAGTTGCCTAATATTTAAAATACGTAATGCCAAGTGCTTTAGTTTAAAGCCAAAGTCTTAGCTTCCCTCAGGCATCAGTTCCTTGGTGTTTTTTGACATCATTTTATTAGCTCTCTAGTCTTCCTACAATTTCTAAGAAACAGACATTTGAATTTCCAAGATTGAAGATCAGGTATAGATTACATTTTGGACAGAGAAATAAAGTGATTATTTTAAGCACACTAGAAGAATCCAGTTCCTCATCTTTTAATTGTCAAGAAATTGGCATGGATACATTTCAACAGACTGCTAAATGGATTAAATTGGTATAAAATCTAAAAAGGTATAAAGATGCGTTTTGTATCAGTGAGGTTGGTGATGTCATGTTCCCCCCCCATAATGTTGGCAATAAAGGATTTGTATATCGATGCAGCATATTTTAACCATGTAGGATACTAAACAAATGAGAAAGTGTGTATATTGTTTAACATCTTTTTACGTTTATAAGCCTAAACAGAACTACAGGTTATCTTTTTGATGGAGAAACCTCACCTAAACTTTCAACAGAAGCACATACCTCTTTACTACCTACTTAGTTTCTAATAGGATGAAGGGATCTGCTGAGACACTTTGCTTGTGAGGGAAGGTGGTGGGGTTTTTTGCTGTTGGGATTTTTCCTCTTTTGTTTAAGTATTTGCGGCGGATATTTATAGTGCTCTTTGCTTTTTTGAGATGGTGTAATGTTTGGCTCGTGCCAAAAGGAAGATTCCCAACCTGTTGCTATTTTCTACCCCCCTTCACATCTTTTAACCTGACTGTATGGCTTTCTTCACAGGTAAATTGTTTGGAGGAGGCAGGGTAGGGTGTGAGTGTGAGGATATGCTCTGATCTGTTCCTCAGCAGTAGACTTAAACAGAAGCAGAAAGCAGTTTCACTGTTAGAATTGTCTTACTGGACCCTGAGAGCATAATGTCACTTTATGTAGTGTATTTAAGAATGTTTCTGATGAAATGTGTAAATGGTTTGTCTTTTTATCCTTGCAGGGAGTCTGAAACACACTTCTCTTCCGATACAGACTTTGAGGATATTGAAGGAAAAAACCAAAAACAAGGCAAAGGAAAAGTATGTTCAGTTTATAGGGATACTGCAGCACTTCTGTTGTTAGGAATTGAAGAGTTCAGCACTTGCTTTGAAGCTGAATGAGCTAAAGAGTATTTTCTGAAAATGCGAGTGTTCTGTGAAGAGTTCATATTTGTATCTACATTGAAATGCTTCATCTTGAGTATTTGCATGATATTTCCTTAGTGCTATGATGGCATAAGGGAGGTGGGGGAGAAAAAGATTAGCTTTGATTTGATTAGTCTCTCTGCATGTGTTCCATCCTATACTTAAATTTGGTGCTAATACAGTCTCTTTTGGTTGGTGTCATTAATTCTGGCGCTCTCTTAATTTGAAAAGTGAACAGAAACCAATAATGAAATGAAAAGGTTTTTTTTAATAGGCTGCAGACAGGAGGTTGCACTACTGGAGTGGGGAGGTCTAAACCCAGTAAATAGCCATTCTCTCCCCTCATCGGACCCATGTCCTCCCCATCTGGGTGGCTCCTGCCCTCTCACTGGCTTGACACCCACCACATGCGTCTCCTTCACTGCTGTGGCGCAGGCAGGCTGCTGCACGGCGGCTGGCCTGGGCTGTGACTGCCTTGCCGGGCACCCCATGTACCTGTACTGGTACAGAGTGCCTGGTCACTAAGAGGTGGTGAGAAATAATTTTATACAGCAGTCATTTCTGTTTCAAGTTTTTTTCTTTCTTCTTTCTGTAAGTCATACTTGATTTGGGGAATCAAAACCAGAGACACCTGTCTGCTCTTCCTCACCCTCACTTGCTAATGTGTGATCAAATTAAAAAACAAAAGGTTAATGAATTGCAGAGGAGACTTTGTGATGTGTGTTAAGGGAATTACTGTAGCTGTTTTAAATAAAATCTGTGTAATCTGTTTTACAATTTAACATGAGAAAAATCTTTGTGTCATACACTGTCACTAATTGAATTTTTAGTGGCTAGAAGTTTTTAGATGAGGGAAGGAGGAAGTGGAACCTGTAGAATTCTTGCAGGTCTTTGTATTAGTCAGGATCAGCTATTATTCTTAACTTTGGATTTTAAATCGTTCCTGAAGACAGAAAGCCTTGTGTATAGTTGTCATGGTAAGAATAGTGATTTGGGTTGGTTTTTTTTAAATTACTACATAACAGACAGTTAAAACTTCTTATGTGTGTTTGTGATTGCAGACCTGTAAAAAAGGAAAAAAGGGACCAGCAGAGAAGGGGAAAAGTGGAAACGGAGGAGGGAAACCTGGTGGTCCGAATCGGATGAATGGACATCACCAACAGAATGGTGTGGAAAACATGATGCTGTTTGAGGTAGTTAAAATGGGCAAGAGTGCTATGCAGGTAAGACTTGGGATATCTATGCCTTGGATGAATATGCAATTTAAATACGACAATTTTTCTGTACATATGATTTAATAAAATGACACCTAAAGTAGATTTTTTTTCCTTCAATTTGTCCCTTTTGGTTCCAGATTAAGATTTTTTTTAAAAAAGTGGTTTTGCACTGTTAAGGTTTGAATTTGAACAAACTGATTTTTCATTTCTAAATGTCAGGCATGAATAATCACATATATAATGAAGAAATTCAAGCTATGATTCAAAATAGGTTTTCAGTATCCTGAGTGATACATGACTTTACAGCCACACAAAAAGGACTTTAACTAAGTACAAATGTGGTTTATGCCTGTAGTTGTCATAGAATTTAATAGGAAATCTGTAGTTTGTAGATTCCCCCCCCCCCCCCCCCCCCCCCCCGAGCTTAGATTATCGGGGGGGGGGGGGGGGGGGAAGGCTTCTCTTCTCTTGCCCAAAGTAAAATCACTAGCTGCAACTCAAGGGCTACTCTTTTAAATTTTCCTTAAGTTGACTTGACTAATGTATCTTGCAACACACTAATGGCTGGAATTAGGGTCAGGAAATTTTAATCTGTTAGAAGTCTCTGCGTTGGGTACTGTCTCCACTGCATTTACTAGCAGGACTGAAGTCAGTATTAAGATATTTAGCACACTTTTTTTAATTTCCTTAAATTGAGTTAAATCAGTAAAGCGTTTGCTTGACTGTGTGAATCTTCCAGTGGACAGAGGGTTAAAGTGTAAGCCTGTCAGCCATGAAGCCTTCCTGCTGACTCACTCATGTGACTCCTCAGCAGCCTGGAAGAAACACTATCTTTGGCACTGAAAATCTAGAGTATACAGTTTGTGTGATACACATGCAGGAAGCTGGGTCTATATGCAGTCCCCTCAAGATTTGCAGCCTACTGTGTTAGAGCTGGGAACCTTGAAGCCTGAATTCCTTGGCAGAAATATAGTTCAGATGTGTAAAAAAGAACGGACTACTTCGATGTCTTTGCACAGAGAAATTCTGATACTTGCATCATTTTGTTGTTTGTTTTGTTCTGCCGTATTTCAAAGTGGGTGGAAAAACTATACTTTTCTAACTGTTGCTCTGTGTGCTGCATTTTCAGCCAATTAACAGCGGTTGTATCTTCATCATGTGTTAAAATGATGGACAGTCAAAATCTTTTGCTTTCCAAGAGCAAAATGGACCTTTGCCAGGCCTGATTATTCTGTTGAATTGGGGAATTGATACTTGGGTAATAGTTAATCTTAAGTCAATATATTTTGTCAAAATTACGGAAGAAAAAAATTCTCAAAGTATTTCTAAAGTCCACTTCAGCACTCAATGTAAAAAGTTTTTTCTGTGGTCCTCAGCTCTTGCTTACCTGCGAAGAATTTGATAATAATTTTTATTTTATTTTAATTTTATTTTTAAAATCTGTTCCATACCTTCGTCTGAGTTAGTGTCTGTTCTCTGGCAAAAACAGGTGGTTCATCCACTGAGACAAAATGTTTCAAGAAACTACTGTTTTGCTGGAGGTTCTTTAAAATAAATAAGTTCTGAAAACAAGGCTGCCTAACTGAAATACTTGTCCTGTTCCTAGCATTATGCAGTTCTTGCACAGTGACCTTCTTTATAAGCCTAATTTAAGGTGTTTCTTAGATTATTAATGCCCTCCCCACAGACCAATCAAATCAGTACTAGTTTGTAGGTTCTGCTCCTACTGGGAAGACTAAGTTTCACTTTGAGTTTTTTCATTCTTTTTGTCTTGTTGACGAAAGTTGTGTATCATACTATAAACAGTCATAAATTTAGGGAAGAGGGATTTAGCTGTATCTCTGTTTAAAAATTTTTCCTGCATGGCAATATGTTTTATTTGTCCTCACACCGTTAATTGCCTGTGAGAGTAAGCACTGAGGAGAGTACAGACAGGAAGCGTTGGAGATGCTGCGTAGGCCAGTTCTCTTTTGGAAGTTCTGAACTATTCCATCATCTCTCTTTATTTAGAATGACTCTAGATTTTAGGGCCAGGGTATCAACATATTAAAAAACACAAAACTGAGAGCTTGTTGCTAAACTGAGTCTCTTGTGCCTGTGTTAATGAATAGTGTCTGATACATGTTTTTATGACTTCTGTAGCAGACAGTTTGTACTACACACATGGATGGCTTAAACATAATGGCATGAAAATTCTGTTTTCTCAAAACCACTATCACAGGTTTCTTATTAATTTGCTTCCTTTTAAGGTTTTTTTAGTAAAATGCTCCTGTTCCTATTTGGTTTAGTGAATACAGAGTAATTAACGTCCCCGCAGTGTAGGGCAGTGCTGTTCATCCTGTTACGGCTAACGTGTGTGGAGCACAGTTCATCAAAGGGGCAACATTTTTGAAGAGTATAGGGATGTGTAGCTGTTGGAACTGAACACCTAAATATTACCTTTAGAAAATCATCACTAGGCAGGGGGGAGGGGGGGCGAGAAAACCTGCTTCTGCAAAATATTTTTGCATTCTTCCTCAAAAAAAGTTACTGTAGCTTAGATTATGGTATTCCTGTGCTTTATATTTAGGTGTCAGTTTTGTACTTGTATATGTTTATAGAATAAAATGAGTTCTTTTCAAGAAAACTGATATTATGGCAGTAAAGGATCATTCAAACATTTTGTTCTGTATTAAAAAACAACAGAGTTCAGGTTATTTATGGAAGAAACAAGAATCACTTGCTGGAGAACAGTTAAATAACATTGTCTTCAATTTGTGAAAACTAAAAAATGCCTTTATATTTGTTTCTTTTCAGTCTGTAGTGGATGACTGGATAGAGTCATACAAACATGACAGAGATATAGCACTTCTTGATCTCATTAACTTCTTTATTCAGTGTTCAGGCTGCAAAGGTAAGATACTGAAATATTAACTTCTTTGCTTTTATACTACATATGCTGTAGGACTCTTCCATCCCTGCGGCTAGTTTACATTGTTAGGTTCGTGTAGTTAAGCTAGTATTTCTGAAGGTAGGAGCAGGAGGTTTAAAATATTAGGCTATATTTAAAAATGTAGATAAAGCCTTTTGTATTCACACCAGAGAGAATGCAGTACTGGTACTTAACACTTACTTCATCTTCTCTGCTCCTGCTATTATTTCAGAAAACCATCTCTCTTAACATTGATAGTTTAGCTTGTTCAGTCTTGGACTTCTAGTTTGGATTTATCTCCTTCTTATCATTGAGTGTTTTAAGATTGTTTCATAGCCTTTGTAGAGATGCTTGATTTAAAAGATATTACGGACAGCTTCATGATGGCCTGTGTACAGTAAGATTGTATTTCCATATTTTATTCTCTTTATTTTCTGGTTTTCTTCCGTCATTTCCACATCCTCCATTCTTTGTCCCCTCACCTCCTTTTGAAGAGGAGAAGGTAATTTACTCTGTGGTGTTGCTGCACTTGATAGAGTAGGACTGGATGTAATTTGTTCCACTTAAGCATTTCTCTGTCCTGATAAACTTCTAATGTGCATAAATCTCCAGAAAGCTAACACCATTCCTCACAGGTTATCTATGCTTTCAAGAGCAGTGACCTTTTGATTATTGTTACCAGATAAAACTACAGAATCTTTTAATGCTTTCTGAGATGATCCTTGTCATGAATTTTGCTGTATAGTTGCAGTAAACTTTAGGAGATCTATTTGTTTTTTATATCACCATTTACACTCAAACAGTTTGAGGCTAAGAGAAATAGAAATTGTGTGAAATCATTGTGTTTATTACAGTGCAGAAGATAATAAGTAGCAATAGAACTGTTCAAAATTGTCTTATACCATTTAGAATCATGAGTCCTGAAAGGTCACTTCAGATTAGTGTAGTCTCTTGGCTGATGAAGAGGTTTGGCACAAGTATCTTTCACTTCTCAATACGAATGAATGAGTATGTTCTAGATGTGTGTGTACATACAGACAAACACACTTTGAAAGAAATATAATAATAAACACTATATATATATATGAAAAAGTATTGGTGGCATGCGCTTGTTATCCACGGATGCTAAAATAAGAAATGTGTAACTTCTTAAAAAATAGATGTGTAATCTACAGGTTAGCTGAATATTGGTAATTTTTACATTGTAGTAGGAGCCATGTCATATGCCATCTACCTCTTTCATACTGAAAGTGCTAATAATCTAATGTTTACGTTGTAGGAGTTGTTACAGCAGAGATGTTCCGACATATGCAGAATTCTGAAATAATCCGAAAAATGACTGAAGAATTTGATGAGGTAATTTAATGAAGTGCTGATAATGTATTTATATTAATTTTTTATCTTGCCTGTCCTAATCTTACTGGATCATGTTGCTACAGGTTTCTTTCGAGGGTAAGGTCAGCTGCAAAAATGACAGGACTTTTATGAATGAAAATCTTGGAACTCCTTTATTTCATTGAATTTGTAAGACTAGGAAGTAAAGCTCTGCATGAATATAACTTGTTTTATTAATGGTTTAAGAAATCAATATCGACTTTCAGTTTTTGAATAGTGGGAACTCCTACTGCTGTGGGGTTGTGTGGGATGCTGCCTCGTTCCTGCTGTGTACGTAAGGCCTTTAAGTCTTTAACTTTTAAAATGGTTGCTAAATTTATTTTTATGCATTCATTAGTCTACAAATCATGGGGATTTGAATGTGATTATTCTCTAGTTGAAGACTAATGCCTTGCCTTTCATGGGGATTATAACTTCTTTTCCTTTAAATTGTGTCTTACATTCTGTTCCACTGAGTGTTGGGGTATATGAGATGCCTTGTTTTTTGGGGTGTTTTGTTTTTTTTGTGGGTTTATTTTTGAGTGGTATTCCTTTCACCTTGTGTTCCAAAGAACATAAAGGTAGCTTTAAAACTTCCCAAAATTTGTCTAATATGGAAATAATCCCATACCCTCCCCCCTCTTAAAATAAAAAAAAAAAGAGTAACTTTAACAGAGTTAAAGTTAACATTTTAACTTCCTCCCTCCCCGTCATTTTACCGTTACTTGTAAAAGTTCCTGAATCAGGAGAGGAACACACGTTTGTTATGTTCAAGGTGCTGTAGTAGGTCATTTTATGACTTCAGGAATTTTCAGTCTTATATGTAAGCATCTCCCTGTAAACTTTATTATAGTCCTGAACTGAGTGTTCTTAAACATGTCAATTAACTGTTCATGTGATGGTTCTTTTGTTCTAGAGTAACCTGAAACAGATTGTAAGGCGTATGAATTACCTTTTTTTTTTTTTTTCCTAGGGAGTAGGACAGAAAGAAGAAATTAGTAGTTATTTCAGTATATCTAGTTGTGTTCGGGTTTATGGTAGGACTTGTAGAATGCTGTCTCTGCATGTAACAAGCCTGAGCTGCAAAGTAGATGCATATTTGTGGAATCACATTCTTCTGATATATCGATTTTATGGCACCAGAGATTTTGGCATTAAAGTTGTACCCATCTCTTTTTAATCTTTATTTAATAAAATGCCTTTTAAGACATTTGAAAGAGTTTCCTGTTTCGTTGTTTGTTTTTTTTGTTTTTTTTTTATTAATAGGATAGCGGAGATTATCCGCTTACTATGGCTGGTCCCCAGTGGAAGAAGTTCAAATCCAGTTTTTGTGAGTTCATTGGAGTACTCGTCCGACAATGTCAATATAGCATCATATATGATGAATATATGATGGATACTGTCATTTCACTGCTTACGGGGCTGTCAGACTCACAAGTCAGAGCATTTCGGCACACTAGCACACTGGCAGGTCAGTGAATTATATTATCTGTGTATTGCTTCCATTTATGCTTTGTGTTGCACAGGAAAGAATTGTTCTCGTTGAACTTCTTGATATTCGACATGCAACTCATGTTTCATTGTGTGATACAGTTTTCATCTGATGCAACTTGTTTTGGTACAACTTTCTTACCTTGTCTTCATTGGTTTTTCATTACTGAAAAAATCCAGCATTATTTCAAAGCATTCTTTACCAGCTGTCTAGTACTTAATTTTTGTTAGCTTTAAGTCTAGTAGAAAAAGTAAATAGAAGGAAACTTTTCAGTTGATTCTACAAGTTTGTCTTTGGTCATAATAAGGGTGTAGGTATCTTTTTAACCTCAGATGCAGTCAAACCTGTTTATGCTCTGCATTAAGTCAAACAGGAGTTATATTTTAGATTAGATGCAATTTTTACTACAAATTTCAATTGTACTGTATATTGAGGCTGTGGCACAATGCAATTGAAAGTAGCATTTCCATTCACTGCATTAGAAGTAATTTTAAAGAATGCTTCATCAGTGATAGAGTCACTAAATTTCTGTATGGTTTCCAGTAATTGTCCTTTTTATATTATTTTTTTCAAATCTGTTAAATTACAAAGAAATGCCTTATGAGTTAAGTATGGCGTGTTTTAAATAAATGTATCGTTATATGGACAAAGGGCAAGCTTCTTGGATAAGTCCTAAACCTGTGTTGATTAATGAAGAAGGGTCTCAGATGGCGTTGTGCAGCAGTCCACTTAATGTAAGGCTTATAGCAGTTCCAGTCTGAATAAGGTGAATTTAGACTGTATGTGAAACTAAGTTTTTGCCACACTGGAAATAGTTCTTGTTAGCTTTACTGCAACTGGCTGATCTATAGCCAGCTTCACTTCTGACTATCCGATCATTTGTTCTATTTCATCGATCATCTCTCTTGAATATACATTAGTACGCTGCACATCAGGCTGCTGCTGCGAGACTTCCACTAGCCAAGGCATTTATGGGGAGAGGAACAAACCCTTTTATTTCAGGAGTATATATTCTCTTTCTGCTCTATCATCAATTTGTACCATATGACTAATACAAATTTTCGTTCTTAAAAAACAGGTTTTTACTACTTTTTTTGAGCTGTGTCTGAATAAAAGTTGCAGAAGTCGCCCTGTTGCATGTTAATTTCTGTCACACAAAATAATTTTTATCAGTAGTCTGTTTGCGTTTGTTCACATCGGTAGTTGATTCTGTTGATTTTGCATAATTACTTCTGCATTTCATATGAGATTACAGTTTGTACTCTTGAAGATTGTGTTTTATATGGGATAGAGACAGCCAACAAAATCCTTATATCCATATTTACTGTTATTTGCAGTAATTTTAGTTTCTATGATTAGCTCAGACTTGTTCTTTTCATCCTGATACCCTTGGAGATCACAGTGTGTGATGATATTTCGATGTATCTGCATGTCTGTGCCTTACTCATCAACTTTATGCTAGTGATACATGCTTCATAATGTTCTGTGTATGCTCTGCCAATGCAAGCCCTTTCATGCCTCGTTGTTACAAAAGTTCGTAAGAAAAGCAAGTATACTATTGACCACCTCCTGGTTTCTGGAATAGGCATATTTGTCTGCACCCCTTTTAAAAGGGTTGATAACAGAAATAAAAGCACACAAAAAATCCCACCCAAGTGTGTATTACATTTTGGTCAGTTCTCTGGCTTCTAATTGGCTAATGTCTTTCTCTGCTTCTGCAAATAAAGGAATATTTAAAGAAAACTGCACCTGATTAAAATTAAATTGAGGAGAAAAGAACGGTGTGGTATGGTGAAGTTGGTTGTCTAAGACGTTTCCTTTTGAAGAAAGAAACTTGTATGTTTGTGGTTGAATGATTTGGTAATACCAGTCTGCTAATTGATTCTAATAATATTTCCTGGGCTATGTTTTCAAATCTTACATTCCACCTTCATTTGGGGGGGAGCATATCCTCTGTCTCAGTTCAACAATAATGCTTTCAGTACTAAAAAATTGTCAGAAAGAAAAGAACAAAATGTCAGTGTTTTTTCTATTCTGTTGATAAGTAATGATGCAGTGCTTAGTAAAACACTGCTGAAGTTTGGGTGTCAAGAAATATACAGTGTATATATTTTCATAAATACGGAAAGGGTTGACAGGAGGAGGTGTCAAGATTTTTGTTTATCGTTTTTCTTAGATGAGGTGACCTTTCAAATAATCCTTATTCTTTTTTCTTTTTTGTAGCCATGAAGCTGATGACTGCTTTAGTGAATGTGGCATTAAACCTTAGTATTAACATGGACAATACACAACGGCAGTATGAAGCAGAACGAAATAAAATAATTGGGAAACGAGCTAATGATAGGCTGGAACTCTTACTACAGAAAAGAAAGGAGGTTAGTGCAACTGTCTGTAGCTGGTATGCATAGGATGAGTGTTGATAAATGACAATAATTAATCTTGTTCTGTAATATTTTTTTTAAAGGTTGTTACTAGTCCCTGTTTTGTTCTTTTAAGGTGTTCGTGTTTAATGTTTGAAAAACTTAATTACTTTGAAAGGTGCTTCTTACCATCCGTTTTTCTGTAAAAAAAGTAAATGTAGGCTCTTAAAAAATTTCATATAGTCCCGTTTTAGTAAAGTTAGCAAGAGAGACTGCAATCAGTAATAGAGAATTTTTTGTTGTATTTCTTGACTAAACTGAGCTCAATTATGCAACAAAAATTACTGTACACTAACTGGTTTTGGCTTCTAGAGAAGAAACCCATGATCTTGGGGCAAAAATTGCTTTTGTGATGTCAATACTGATCTCAGCAGAAAGTGTGTTTAAAGGCTTTAGATAAGGTTTTTTTCTTCTACAGAACACACTATCAAAATTGAAAATGCAGTCTACTTCTTTTTTCTTTCTTTTTGTGTCAAAGGGACTTGCTGATTCATTGCTGACAGTGCTGTCTTGCTGAAAGCCCTAATTCATTCAGGTTTAAGTTTTTATTTTGGGGGGAACTGGTGTTTGGGGTTTTTGTTTGTTTATTTCTAATGTCTAAACCAAACAACCTTCTCATGATCAAAGGAAACATCTCACTTTTGCTCTTCAACTTTTGTGGTGTTACCTGTTAAAACATTTTTACTTGATAATTCAGATAAACTAACAACTTTGTCTTTTGTTCATCTCACAAAAGATCTTGCAATTTGAGACTGATCCTGTAAACAACCATTAAATGTAGTTGTGCTAGACATGTGTGCAGGACCAGTCCTATTATAAGTAATACATAGACACACAGAAAAGGCAGTGATGTGAGCACTTGCAATCTCAATTGCTCTTATGTATATAAGCTCTTAGGATTTCTTACCAGCTTTTCTAGTTTTGGTTTTGATTTTCTGTTTTTCCTGTACTAAATGAAAGTAGGCTTTGAAGTAACATTCAGTTGTCTGTTTGATTTCAGGTTTTGTTTTATTTATAACTCAGCCTTATCCAGTACTAAAAATCACTTTATTCTTTGATTCTTTTTGCACGTCTTTTTTAATATTTTGTATTTTCACTCCCCTCTTCTTACTTCAGAGGCTACTGTGGGCAAGTGTTAGATTTAGGCCCAGAACATGTTAAATATTTTGATTTCTTAATCTTTTTCTTCTTAAGTATTTCCGTATAGTTTTTTTTCCTTTCTTCCACAAATTCCCAAATCTTGTGGTGCTATGGAAGTTGTTCGTTCTTGCTGTTTTTCTAAACATCTGTAGGAGAGGTCCTTCACCTTTTGTACCCATTCCTCCGCGGGTGCAGCTCCCCTCATCCCAATCTGGGCAGTATATCTCTGGTGGTTTCTTTGTGGGGTTTTGGTGGTAGGTGGGTGGATTTTTTGGTTTTGGGTTTTTTGGGGTTGTGTCCCGTCCCCCCCCCCCGATCCACCAAAATGTCAACTTCCTCAGTCCTTGACTATTCTCATTAACATTGTCTCAATTTGTCCTACCTTTACAGTTCAAACTGCAGAAAGAATATGCTTGTCTGCTGACAATATTTAGTTGTTTTCCAGTCCTTTAACTGACTTTCTTGCACTTTAAAAGCAAATACAATTTTCTGTGTTTTAAAACACAACACATATAATTTTTCAACTCATTTGCATGTCTTGCTCTTGCGTTATTACTCTGAGACTGGATTTATCTCCTCCCTCCATTATTTTTCAGCTCCATATTCTTAAATTAATTTTTTCTGCAATACCTTGATCAGTTTCTGCATTTTTTTTCTTTCTAATTATGTAATGGATGAGGAGGAAGGAGGTATTCAAAACAGTATATGCTGCCCATGTAGTCATTTGCAGTGTTCTTCATCTGTATCTTGTCTTTTTAGATACACATTCTTTAGCGTGCAGAAAAGACTCCATGTAATGCAGTTCACGTGATTTGGGTGTTTTTCTAATAATATGTGTCCATAAAAACATAGTAAATATATTAAAAATTGGGCTGAACATTGGGCTTAAAAAGTTACTAGAAAATTAAGTCATGTTTTCTTATAAATAACTTGAGGAGCTTGCAGAAACCTAAGATGTCTTTGTTAAAGTTGAAGAACAGTTTTCCAGTGGTCAGAATTACTAAAATTTGTATGCTGTGGTATATACAATTACTTAAATAATAGCATATTGTACCGTGAAACAGGTTTGTGAATATTTTGGGAAAGGATTTAATGGCCACACTTGCAAATGTTAACTTAATGTAGTTTGTCTAGCTTTGGCACCATCTGATCTGAGTGTAAAAGTGCTGCTCACTGTTTATGTACTCTGTTCATTGTTTCAGCTTCAGGAAAATCAGGATGAAATAGAAAACATGATGAATGCAATATTTAAAGGTGTTTTTGTGCATAGATACCGGTAAGTTTCTCTTAGTAAGTAATTTGTAGCTTCGTTAATTTATTTGGGAAGCTGGTGATAAGTTATTTCTAATTATTCATCTGTTTGATCCTATTGCCCCACTTTTCTCCGCAGAGATGCAATTGCTGAAATAAGAGCTATCTGTATTGAAGAGATTGGAATATGGATGAAGATGTACAGTGATGCCTTTCTCAATGACAGCTACTTAAAATATGTAGGGTGGACTATGCATGATAAGGTAAGCTGCGTTGAGGAAAAGGAACGGAATCATGAAGCATAACTCCATGGTTTTGGTGGTTGACCTTGCCAGAGTAGGTTCTGATCTCTTACCTGTTTTAATCAGTCACTGCTTTTCTTATGACTCGGAAGCATGGGCATTTCAACATTTATATATAAAATAGAGTTGAATCGTTTGAACGGTTTTAGAGAGTGAATATAAGATTTTTAAGGAACTGTTATTTGTAAGGAAGTGGCTTTTTCTATTTATTTATTGCTGATACTGGCTTCTACTTTATAATACTTAACTGTTTAAAATTAATGCATTTCACATGGAATAATCCAGTCATATAGCCTAACAGTTTCTCTGTTTTGCCAAGTTAAGAAACTTTTTAGCATTCTCAGCTAGCTGTGAAAACCATGGGAAAAGTCCCCTTTTGTGCTGATGAGTGCCTCAAGCTGTTACTTCCCAGCTACCAGTTTGAGATTATTCTCTGCTTGGAGTGGTCAACAGATAGAGTTTACAAATACTCATTGATTCATTGCTGAGGCAGCACACTGTCTCAGCTCTTGCATTGGAGACTTCAAGGTATTGAATTTGAAGTGAAACAAATGAGGGATGCTCACTCATGCTATGCTGTTCATGGGTTTGGTATGAAAAAACAATAACCTCTGGCAGTGGGGTTATAAGAAACTGCGTGAAGCCAGTTGTCCTAGACTTTTCAAAAGTATTTCTGTATCTATACCTTAAAACATGTTCTCTGCTAATGTAGATCTTGCACTTCAGGAGGAGTATTTCTACTTGGTAATTCTGATGTAACAAGAGATGGTCCTTGATACAGATATCACCAGTTTTAATTTAAGTGAAAGGAAACATGTAAATTCTACTTAGTAATATCTCAAGCACTTACAGTACATCTTCAAAGAATGAAACAAGTGTATTTTGACTTACAGAGATACTAACTGCAGTGAGACAGTGATGGGCGTTTTTTGGTTTGTTCATTGGTTTGTTACAAACAAGGACATACTCTTATGTCATTAACATGATTATTGACAGTATATCTTGGCAACATTTAATCTTAGTCTTTGCATTAGTTCAGACTGCAAAAGAAACTTGTCTTGTATGACTTGAAGATCACATCTGTATGCTATACTTGACTTTTAATCCAGTTCTTAATTTTATTTTAGCAAGGGGAAGTAAGACTCAAATGCCTAACAGCTTTGCAAGGGCTTTACTATAATAAAGAGCTTAATTCCAAATTGGAACTCTTCACCAGTCGGTTCAAGGTTAGTGTAACTTCATATCTTTAAGTACATATGAATTTTTTTAAAGTTGTATTACACTTCTTTCCTCTTTGAAAATACTTTCTTTTGTGTTCTTAGGATAGAATTGTGTCTATGACTCTTGACAAGGAATATGATGTTGCAGTCCAAGCAATAAAATTACTCACTCTTGTTTTACAGTAAGTACATATGTATCTTCTTTTCTGACCTACAACAGATATTAAAACTTAAAAGTATTTTCTCATACCTGTGGGTGAGGACAGCAGCTTGACAGAATTCAGATAATCCAAACTCTAGAGAAATGTCTACACATCTTACGCTGGAACAAGTTGGAATTTCAAAAGTAATCTGCCTAGAACAGTGCTGTTACTTACCTACCATAGTTAAATAAGTGTAAAGGCTAGAAACTCGGAATTTGGCCTTCCTAATTTGAAGCTATCCTGCAATATTTGAACTGAAGAAATACAGGACATGTGGAACATTACACTATAGTTGAACTTTTGAGTATAACCTTCCACCGAATGCTCATACTTTATCAGTAGTTTTTGTCTAGGAAGATTTTGGAACTAAGCTATCTTGTTTCAGGTTTTAGGATGATACATTGAAGGAAAAGGTTTAGATTCTCCTTCATTTCCGTCTCCCTCACTAGAGTTCATACTTTATATTGACTCAGCTTTTTTTTTTCCTTTCCTTCTTCCCATCCCCACCCCTAGGAGTAGTGAAGAAGTTCTGACTGCAGAAGACTGTGAAAATGTATACCATCTGGTTTACTCAGCTCATCGGCCAGTAGCTGTTGCCGCAGGGGAATTTCTTTATAAAAAGTAAGGTGGAGAAACGGTAGTTAACTTCTTGTTCCTGTAGATTTTAGTGTGTGCATTAATACTGCAGTTCTGATCAGTTTTTCCTTTCATTAATTTAAACTAAATAATGAAGTGGCCTTAAGAAATAACTTACAGAAAATGTAACACTGCTGTAGTTTTTGAACTGTTGTAGTTCTTCTGAATGGGAAATAGAGAGTAATTTTGAAGGCTGTGCTTTAAAAGCTTATACCTACAGGGAATATAATAAAACCATTCCTCTGTCTTCTCCTTTCCTGTCCTTCCTGTGTTCTGTGAAACATCTTAAAATGCTCATGTAGTTTGGTACCTAAAACTTGTGCTTGCATCTTAAGGAGTATTTTCCCTTTTGTAGTTCCTCCCCCCTGCCAAGTTGGCTCACACGACCATTTAATAAAGTGTTTTTCTAGTTTAAAAAAAAAAAAAAGAGAGAGAGAGAGATTCAACACATCAGGTGTGTAGGGAAACAAAATAGAATTTCCATTTAATTCTTTTCAGACCTTCTTCCAGTATTTCTTTGCTGCTTTAAGTCTCATGTGCGGGAGGTTCAGAAAACGTAATTTGTTATAGAGGAGCATGGAACCTCAAGCACCTGCAATTATGACTGATGTTTGTAAAGTATTTTGTTATAATTATACATTCCACTGGAAACAGTCAGTAAAATACCAACTCGACATATATGAAATTGTTCAAATGATACTTGTCCTAAATTACTTCCTTTCAAAATAGAATGTGGAGCCAAGCAGCAAGGTATTAAGTGTGTGTCTGTAAAAAAACCAGTATCTTGATATGAATTGACTGTGGCAAAGGCAATGAAGAAGAAACTTGTCCCAAAATATTTATTTATTTTTTTTAGGCTTTTCAGCCGCAGAGATCCTGAAGATGATGGAATACTTAAAAGGAGGGGAAGACAAAGTCCAAATGCTAATCTTGTGAAGACATTAGTGTTTTTCTTTTTGGAAAGTGAAGTAAGTTGAGTTTCAGGGATATCCTTATTTTTGCGGTGTGTTTTGTTTTTTGATTTTTGTTGTGTTTTAATTTTTTTTAATTTATTTGTTGTTTTTCTTTTCCCCACACATTAGTTAATAACCACGAATGTGTCCTGGTTTTCCTATTGAGCAACCTGTAGGTTGAAGGACTGTTTTGTGTAGTTGTGTTATCTGAAGGATCTGTCCAGTACACAGTGTTGAGACAGGCTGTGAGCTTTACTATGACAAATATTCTTCCCTCATTCTTCATGCTAATATATAGGTGGAAAAAAATTGTGATTTAGGAGATCGACAAAGGGGGAGAGACCAAAACTAACAAAAAAACCCCACACAACCCCCACCCCTCTATCCTCTGACCTCTGACAGATCTTGTAGCACTACTCTTTGTACCAGTTGGTCTGGTTTCATCTTTTTAAGTTAATTGGGGAAAAGAGGCTTCTATTGAACCAGAGAGCTTTTTCTCTGTTTTTTTGCCACAGACAGGAGCCAAGTGAGAAAAATACCCTGTGTTATAGCAAGTTCTGTAATGAACTTTATTGCTGATAAAGAAAAATACTTAACCTGTTCTCATTTTAGTTGCATGAACATGCTGCCTATCTTGTGGACAGCATGTGGGACTGTGCAACAGATCTCTTGAAAGACTGGGAATGTATGAACAGTCTTCTGTTGGAGGAGCCTCTCAATGGAGAAGAACGTAAGAGATTTTTGTAGATTTTTTCTTTGTATTGCTATGCAGTTTCTGTTCGTCTCGGTTTATAAGGAAATAAAATGTTTACATTTATGAGTCCCCATAATATTCTCTATTTTTACATGATTACAATAAACCACTAATACTAATTATAAAATATGAAGAAGAGTAGAAAGAGATCACTTCTTGTATGGAAGTGAGACACAGAAAAATAATGGTGGGAAGAGGGAGAAAGGAGAGGGAATAAGCATGCTATGTCCAGTTGCCCTGTTGTTCCACAGGTTGAGGCTGGACTTCTGGCATTAGGGAAACTAAGTTGCTTGTGAAACTGGTTCATCTGTTGAGTGCTGAAACTACCCCATGGAAAAATACTGTAATTTCTTTAATGACAGTAAAACCAAACAAAGCCCCTAGCATAATTGTGTAATGCATAGGTCCTAGTAAATGGACCTCTAAAAAATGAAAAAGAACTAAAACTACGATAAAACTTTGGTATTTGTTTCATCCTGTCCTGTGACTCATCCAGTGATATTCCCTTAATTTTAAATATTTTCTTGTGTTGTTTTGTAAGGTGCTTATCTTCTCTATCCCCTGTGCCACACCCACCCTGGAAATGAGCTATTGGCCTAAATGCCTGTCTTTTTTTCTTTTAAAAAATATGCATATTTTGATCCTTAGATACTAATAGTGGTGGAAAATGAAAAATCAAGCTGTGTGTTAACATCTGTTTCTTAAATTTCAGCTTTAACGGATAGACAGGAAAGCGCACTGATTGAAATAATGCTTTGTACAATTCGGCAAGCAGCTGAATGTCATCCTCCTGTGGGAAGAGGAACAGGGAAAAGGGTAGGAAGCAAAAAAACTACTCCTCTAGAGATGTGGGAATGGCTATGTGGGCGCAGTGTGGGAAGAAGGAAAAGGTTGTAGGCTGTTGCTGCTGAAGGGACTGAATTCAGAAGTTCAGCTTCAGTCTCTGCAGCTTCCAGTATCTGACTAACCTGTCTAGTTCACTTTTTCTGGAATTTGGCACGTGCTTAATACTGTTTGGGCTACATTTGGTTTTGCTATTAAAGGTAATACAAAATAGATTTTGAAAGAAGTATTGGTTGGAAAGGACAACAAAAAACAGTGTTTGGGAAAGCTAAAACTATTTCCAATTTGAAAGAGCAAAATGTGGGAAGGGAATGTACTTCATAGACTCTTTGGAAGGAGGGCAGTCCCACCAGTTGGCTTTTCTCTGATTATATAGAGTTTAGGCAGCCCTCTTTTACTGGGGCATGAAGCAGGGAAGGGAACTGCTTTCAAGACTGGTGCAGCTTTTGGTAAGGAACCTGTTTAGGTACAGATTGAAAAATTTTATGAAGATCAGATTGACATATGAATTGAGTAAATATCGTTACAAATCCTAAGTAAACTGAAACATTTGCTGTTCTTTGATTGTCAAGAAAAAGCATTTTGATGGTGGTATTTTGTTGCAGGGAAGGTAAACCTTTTGTTCTACATTGTCAATTCTGTTTACAAGATAATCTCAATAGTATTAGGTGTAACTTTAAATTGCATTTTTTTGAACCCTCACTGGTTTTTTTTATTGCCCCCTCTCCCTCCCCCCCATTTTTTTTACATTGATTTTTTACAGTGATATTAGAAGGTCTGTGTACCTAATTGTCATTTCATTAATGATAATGAAACTTTGCACCAGAACTATTAGTTGTAAAATCTTCACAATACCAATATTTTAGGTGCTGACAGCAAAGGAAAAGAAAACTCAGTTGGATGACAGGACAAAAATTACTGAACTTTTTGCAGTGGCACTTCCTCAGTTGCTAGCAAAGGTAGGTTTAATTCTATCTCTTGCTGATGGACTGTTGTTGAAATGTTAACAAATACAGTTTCTGTAACTAACTGTATAGCTGGCACAAGTCTTAATTTTTTCTTATTAGTCTTTATTAATATTTGCTCTGTAACAAATTGTGTTGTTCAAGACTTTTTCATTTCAACTTTTTTCCTTGTCAATTTTACAGTATTCTGTAGATGCAGAAAAAGTCACCAACTTACTGCAGTTACCACAGTACTTTGATTTGGAAATTTATACAACAGGGCGATTAGAAAAGGTAAGGTAACATTCAATAACACTTAACACAAAAGGAGAAAAAACAGAATTTAGACTTAGTCACTGCAATTTCAGTCACCATTGTAGGTGTGTTTTTTTGTGTAAGTGAGACTTTATTTATCATAACCCTTATTGAGAGTGAGACTTGGACTTCAGAGCTGTGACTGACTGCCATTCTTAGAGATACTGAAAGTTTTAGTTTTCCAAGGCCTGTGTGGGGAGTTTGTAAGAAAGAATCTTGCCAGTTAAATGAACTTTATGCGAGAGCATTTATTGTTGAGTTATGATCATGTTTGAGGTATGCTGCTTGCAAATAAAGCTTGTAGAAATAGCTTGATAAGTTTTCTTTTTCTGTTCACTGAAACTAATAAACCACCATCTTCATTGCATGAAAAAGGGGAAGACTACCAGATCACAAATTACATAGTTACTGCTCTCATTTTATCTGCTACGGTGGTGAAGTTGGTATAAGCTGTTCTCATCTTTACTTTCTCCTTCTCAGATGCACTATCTTGTTGTATTGTGAAGGAAGTAGCTGGAAATCGTTAGGGTCAAAAAAAGTAATAAAATGTTTAGGTGACAGCATAGACTAGCAACGATAGAGCAGCAGTGAGCAACCTGGGTTGAGTGGAGGCATATAAGAACAACCGAAGTTGGTTTCAGTGCTGACACTTGAGTGTTATGAAACTAAATCTTCAATTGTACAGCTTTTGAGACCATGTGTAAACGTTTGTGTGAGTGGGAGATAAATGCTTCTGTGTTGTACAGTTGTCATTGCAAATTCAAGTGTTGGATAAAACCATACCAACAATTGCAAATTCTTAATGACTTTAAAATGCATTGAATCTTTAGCCTTTGAGAAACTCCTACTTAATTTTTGCTAAATAGATTAATTTACTCAGATGCTTCACCAGCTTTCTAGAAGTGTTTTGTGTTCTGTATCATAATTACAAAAGTAATAAATGGAATTTATATTTTAAAATTCCTCAAGGTTTATTACGAATAAGCGTGTGTTTATATATGTATGACTACGTTTGGTTTTTTCCATCTCTCTTGTAGCATTTGGATGCCTTACTGCGACAAATTCGGGATATTGTGGAGAAGCACACAGATATAGATGTTTTGGAAGCCTGCTCAAAAACATACCACGCTCTCTGTAATGAAGAATTCACAATCTTCAACAGGGTTGACATTGCAAGAAGTCAGTTAATAGATGAATTGGCAGACAAGTTTAATCGACTTCTTGAAGACTTCCTGCAAGAGGTATTTTAATGTGCAGGATCAACTTTTCCTGCCCCTGTAAATATTTCCAGTATGTTTTTCTGCCTTCCTATGCAAGTCAGTAAGTTAGCGATGGGAACTTCCCTCTGACTTTCAAAACTGTTAAGTCGAGCACAATAACACAACAGTATCATTGCTGTAATTATGTGAACTCGGACTGTTCTTTTGTATTGGGACAGTGAGTCTTTAATTTTAATCTCCTTTTGACAAGCGTGTTTTGAGAATTTGAGAGAAATTTCAGATAAAGTATGAAATCATGTAAACTTTTCACGTTTACATTTTGAAGCTCATGTTTTTGAAAGATGTAGCATTGTAATTCCACTAGGATTCTCCTCAGATGTACTAATGTTGCTAGTCTTGCATGTGATTGCATGTTGCTGTTGTTTAAATATCAGTCTCTAGAAGACACTCCTCCTCCCTTCCTGAATGCAAGCAGATGCAGTTAATAGTTTTAAAATCACTTTGTTCCCACACTGTGCTAATCTGAAGAGTGAGAATTTTCTGGTACAGTATTTAAATTCACTCTGTAGGATTTCAGACATTCAGACAAAACTTGTTCCTCCTTCTCCTGATCTGTGATAACGAGCATGGGAAGTGTCTTTCTGATGACTTTATTCTCCACACTTCTCAGATGTAGACTTATTTTATCAAGCTTTGCTCCTGTTCCTCTTGCTTATTGGCCTGAACTAGGACTCCACTCCAGAAACGTAGACATATGTGGACTATGTAAGAAATATGCCTAGTAATCCATTTATTTCCTCCTTTGTGAGGCAAAGAATGAGAGATGAAGCAAGGAAATGAAATGTCAGATGGTTGGCTTGAAGGAAAATGGCAAATACTCTGGTAGACGTGTTGAAATCCATAGTGCTTTGATAAGGTTGTGCAATTACAGAACAGTAAAATGTGTTGGACTTGCAGTATGTCTGATACACTGAGGAGTTTCTGTGACCTTAGATAGTTCATCCTATGTACTGAAATAGTTACTTTTTGGACCCTTTTGTTTTTACTACTTTTTTTTTTTTCTCCAAATGCAAGTTTGTTAGAACTTGTGGGAAAATTAGAACAAAACATTTCCCTTACCTCTCTCTGAGATTTTTTTTCTGTGATTAAAGTAAGATTGAGGTACTGACCTGTGGCCCATCTAGTCCAGTATCTATTGTCTGACAGTGGCCTCTGCTGGATTCTTCAGAGAATATGGAAGCACCTACATAATACATTGTATTCCACTATCCTTATCTTAGACTTTTTTCTTTTTTTTCCCCTTGTCCCTCCTCCCCCCCCCCCCCCCCCCCCCTTCCTCCTCATGCTGCTATTTCTAAACATAAACTGCTACACTCTCTCTTAACTCTTTAACTCTACCGAAAACAAATGTGTCATTGATAATTCATTTAGATGCGGTTCTCTCCTCCCTCCCCTGGTTGTTGTTGGTTGGGGGGGGGGGGGGGGGGGGTGTGTGCCTGTTTCAAGGCTCAGTGGGTTTTTAGTTAGTTTTTTGTTGTTGTTGTTTTGTGGGGGTTTTTGGTTTTTTTGGGGGGAGGGGGTTGGTTGGTTTGTTGGTTTTTTTAAATCAACTTCCCTAGTTTGCTTAGCATACATTGCTTGGGATATCTTACTATATGATTATTAAATAGGGGGAAGAACCTGATGAAGATGATGCATATCAAGTCTTGTCAACACTGAAGAGAATCACTGCTTTTCACAAGTAAGTAGGCTTCTGCAAACATCTGTCAGGGTTTGGGGCGGGTTGGTTTTGTGGTTTTTTTAGTGTAACTTGGAGTGTTTAGTTTGAATGAGAGTTGTGCAGAACATGACGCATATTGAATATATGAAGAAATGTATACAAAATGGAAATTGGGGGGGTTGCTTCAGGTTTTTTTTCTGGTGGTGTTGGGGGTTTTGTTTGGTGTTGGGGGGGGCGGGGGGGATGTATTTGTGGGGTGTTTGTTTTTTTAAAAAATTTGTTTGTTTGTTTGACCGACCAGTAAAGCTTTTAGTAGTTGTTAACATCAGGTTGCAGAAATGGTGTTAAATTACATCTTTGCTTCATTTCTAATGCTTCCAGTGCTCATGATCTATCAAGATGGGACTTGTTTGGCTGCAACTACAAGTTATTGAAAACTGGCATTGAAAATGGAGACATGCCAGAACAGGTCTGTAGTTAAAATGTGTCCTTTAGGTACAACAGTAAATAGCTTGTCTTTTATTGGGCTTTGTCATCTAATGTGTTTCTTCCTTTTGATTTCAGATTGTTATTCATGCACTGCAGTGTACTCATTATGTAATCCTTTGGCAGCTAGCAAAAATTACTGAAAGCAGTTCCACAAAGGTATGCCTTGTTCCAGTTATATTAGTAAATACTTGTACATACCTGCAGTGTCATCAAGTGGGAACTGTGAGATGGAATTAAGACTAAGAATTTTTTTTTATACTGATACCTGCCTAAACCTGCTTTTCTAATAAGTTCTGAAAAAGCCATAGTTTTAGTAGTGGAATGCTTGCCTTTTAAACCTAGTGTTTTTCTAAATTGTTTTGTTTTTATTATTTAAATGTCAATATTATGTTTAACTTGACAGAATTCTAAAGTAATTGTAGTAAATAAATGCAATACCTATTAGTCTGGCACAGTAACAATGGTAAGGAGGGGTAGACTACCAGTTACTAAACTGTGTAGTCAGTCTTACTACTCTTAAGTAATGGGTTTGAATTTCTTTGCAAACAGTGAAGTATCAGTGACAAGTCAGTGAGATAGAAGAATTTGCATACTATTGTAGTATTCTTATTGCTCAGTATGTTTCAGTCAAACTTTGCTCTTCATCAGTCTTTTAAATGTGTTGTTAAATAAAGATGTGAAAAGATTAAGTTAAATTTCAAACTTTCTGAGGGAATAATAAGAGGGCCTGTTCTGATTCTATCTATAGTAATCTTGAAGGGCAGAGCTCTGGCAAATGTCATCTTTCTAATTTCACTTCTTGAAAAATCTTGGAGGAAGGATTAAGGTTTCTTGTATGCACTGGACAGCATTGCTTGAAGAGGGTGATTAGGTGGTTTGATGTGCAAACTGCCTAATGAAATACGGTTTTTGAAAGGCTAGACAGTTTGGAACAGAGTTTGTAAGTGCTGAAACATTTTGATGATTTCTCTATCAAAAAAAAAAGTTAGTTAAACATACTTTTTCTGGAAACCTTTTACAGCTCTGTAAGAAGGGTACGTTTTGTGCTCTTTCACTGGAATTTACACTGGAGTTGCACTTTGTTATTGGAGTTACTGATAACACATCCCATATTTATGTCAGAGATGAAATAAGTAAATTCTTGAGGTTTTTTAAACGCTTTGCTTGCCATACTTATAATTAATTTAAGAAAAAAAAATTATGCATCTGTCATAACTTACTACGGAGAAAACAAAGAGAACCCACAATATTAATAAATTATAATAAATTTTAATTTGTAATTAATCCATTTTTACAATAAACTTAATGTGAGGATGTATAATTTTTTTTCTTTTTTCTTTATTTTGGAGTGTGATAGTATGAGCTTCTGGTAGATAGAGGAGTGAAGTATGCTATGTAACTTGTACTAATGGTTTTTATAACAGATAACACCTTTGTGAGATTATGGTGGTTTTTCTTTTCTTTTTCGTGTTAAGACATCGTTAGTCCAATGTATAATTGTGGCCTTACTGATTCAGTAATTACAGTCTGAAGGTATCTTAAATAAATGTGAACTTCTTCAACACTGGCTGGCTTCCTAGTTTACCATCTAGGTTTTAATGGCTTATAACATTTCCAAAACAAAAAATACCAGATCTGAAGGGGATACATAGTTATTGAGAGCCACTTATGTGACTGAAGGATTTGGAGGCTTTGTTATCTTATTCTTTAAAGGGTAAACAGGAGTCTTGAGTTTTTTGTAATAGGGATTACAAGTTTATTACAAGCCTGATGGCAGAAGCTGAGCGAAATACTGCAAAGTTAGGTTAGAAATGAAGATTAACTCAGCTATTTTGCAGTAAAATGTAATTTGTAATACTTTCAGCAGGAATGAAAAGAACTTACTTGAAAAGTGGTCCTTTATTGAGACCATTTTCTGCTCCTGTATAATAAAAAATTTGGTAAAATAAAGCTTTCGTAGGTTTAACTTCTGAACCACAACTATTTTATTGTATGTAACTGCTTGGCTGCTGCCAAATATATCTGGTACGTACAGAAGTTCCATTGATTTCTGTTCAATGCTGATGGAACATAACAGCAAAGAAGTTGAAGCACAGAACTGGAAGTGATGGAAATGTACTGTGCCTAAAGATGATTTGTTTGGTTGGTTTTATTTGCAGGTTTGGGGGTTTTTTGTGTTGTTTTTTCTTCTGTGACAAAAGTGTGTGCTGCTTGTGAGCAGGTTGACTTAAGTATGGGAATTAACTTCATAATACAGGCTGCTAAAATAAAAGACGATATAAATAGTTCAATTCTTATTAAAATTTAAATGAATAATTCTGTATAAAGGAAAGAACATATTCCCATGTGTAATTCTCTTAACATCAGTATAGTAATCTGAATGGTAAATGTTGAGAGAAAAGGTAGTGAAAGTGTTCTAAAATCATATTATACTTAAACTCATAGTCAAGAAGCAGCTGTTGCTTTTGTGATTCCTGTTGAGATTAAATGACACCCTGTACCAGTGTGTTACCTGCTTTCTTGAAGGGAAAGCCTTGTTTTGGTTTAGATTGCATGCATAGTTTTTAAACTTCTCGGGTATTTCTTCTTTGTCTGGCGTGATGCTGGTACCCAGTTGGTCTTTTGTAATAGGACTTCCCCAGTTCTGCTTGGGCTAGAATCTTCACATCATTGAGTAACACCAACTATGCCGCATATGTGGGTGGTATTTTTACCAGTTTGATACTTCATTTGCTCAATAATCTACTTTTTTTTGAAGTTATTGCAACACTTAAAGCTCCTTCTCCCCCCAGCCCCCCCATGGAAAAGGGGAAGAACCCCAACTCTCATCTGACATTTTACTTTATCCCCAAGCAGTGAGTTAAAAAAAATAATACCATGTAGCCTTGTCTGGGTTAGTTATAAACAGCTACCTAAAATCTATCCTCAAGGTTGAAAATACAGATATTTTAAAGAGAAAATGCTTTCTGCTCTGGGTTTTGGTTTTGGTTGGTTTTTTTTGGTGGCGGGGTTGGTGGTGGTTGGTGGGGTGTTTTTAGGTTTGGTTGGGGGTGTGTGTTACTATTAATAACTTCACTATTTTCATCCCAACTTCCATTTCTTTTTGTGGTACACAGGATGACAAAATTGAGGAAATTGCTACTTGCTATTTTTATTTGTAATAGTGATTTTTAAATAACACAGTGGACTTGAATGTTATGACTACATATGAGGCCTGTGGTGGATAGCTCTCTGAAAATGTGTACACTAAATGTGACTATAAAATTTAAAAATCAAAACAGTTATATGAAATCCTTCTCTTTAAAGGAGGATCTTCTACGTCTAAAGAAGCAGATGAGAGTGTTCTGTCAAATCTGTCAACACTACCTGACCAACGTAAACACTGCTGTTAAGGAACAGGTTAGTGATTGTTGTTTATCCTTGTAGTCTTCTAATACTATACTTCTAAAGCAGTTGAAAAGTTCCTCTTGCTAATATTTTTGGGGCTTATGTGGGAATGTGGTGCATCTTGGATGTTTAGGCTGAATGCTCTTTGAGTGTGAATACCTACTGTACTTCTATGCTTGCCCTCCTTTAGGTAATTTAGGTAGGATTTCAGAATCAATTTAAATGTGATTCTTTCTAGTAATGTTAGGCAGCATACACTTTTATTCAAAGGAGGGTTTTGTTTGTTTCTTTAAACAATGACTGGGCCGGTGTACTGTAGAAGCTTACTGGTTTTTAAGTTAGGTGGGGAGAGTTCCATTTCAAAGCTCTTGCTTACCATGTGGTCATGACACACGCCTCCAGAGGAGCTGGTTGTGGATTCATAGACACTGAGCTAGAAGAGCTAGGGACAGCTATTTAAAAGAGAGAAGTTATTTTTTTTAGTTCTATCTTTGAATGCTTTCTGTACTATGATATATATATGTGCCCATCCACTCAAGAACAGTGAAAACAACTTTATTCCTCTTGCTATAAACCTGTGAGAACATACTGGAGCAACTTGTCTGTTTCCCTTCACCATGATGCTGCATACAGAATATATTCCTCAGTTCTTCAGAGTCCCAGGATTTTTGGGATCTCTGAATCGGGAGAAAAGGAAAGGGTACTTAACATGAGTGTGTCTTTTTTTATGCATGCGCATGTATGTGCTGTAACCTAGGGGCTTTTTTTTGTTGGGAAGTGGTATTTCTTTTTTGTGGTCATCCTTCGGTACACATACACATTGGTCAATTGTTAACAGTTGTTCAGAAATATCTGGAGACCATTCTAGCAAATGCTTGGAAGCCTCAACAATAATGTACTGCTCAAAAGAGATGTGAGCAGTTTTCATTTTACCAGGTTTATAGTCAGTCCCTCATGTAGTTGTTCTTTGTGGGGGAAAGTTTTAGCTGGAACTAAGTTCTTGGATATTTCAGACATAAAATATGTAGGTATTTAGTCAATGCAAGTAGTGCCTGACATTTCGAGCAGGAGACAAAAAGTCCTGGCTTTTTTGAAGAAAGTTTAGGTGTGAAGGTTTTGGGGGTTGTCTTCTATTTTTCTTCTGTTTCAAAAAGAATTGAGACATCATCTTGGGAAATACTTATCTTTAGTTGTGAGGGTAACAGGGTCAAAGGAAAAGGTTAAACTGTAGGGCCTAAGTCTCTTCCAGTCTGTTGTCAAGTAGTTCTCTAGCTGGGACACTGAGTGGTTTCAGGTTCCAGTGAAGAGCACAGGTTACTGATAGCAGAATTAATTCTAAGTAAATGCCTTTAACAACCTTTAGAATGCTAAAATGAGAAAAATAAAGTATCTTTCTGCGGGGGGAAGGACCAAACTATCTTCTGGGAATACTTTTTAATTAAACAAATAGAAGGCCAGGAGCCTTTTTGCTGCTAAAGGTAATAATAACTTGGTTGAGCTTCAAGTTGAAAATCTGGTCCACTGAGTTGCACAATTGCAGCTTTTGAAACTTTTGCTATAACAAGAATATTCCTGGAACTGAATAGGCATGTTCTATGTTGGAGAGCTATCTAGTGTCAAAATCGCAACGTGTAGGGTGTGAAAGTGTAACAAAAGTGAGGTCTCTTTAAAAGGCTATATAACTCTCAGACTCGGGTGAATGGTCTAGAAACTAGAACTGCCTGAGTCACATAGGGTACAGTAGCCATAGTTCTGATTTCCTTCTCTAATCTCATGAAAGGGCTCAAGGAAATTCAGAGGAGCATATGTATTTTTGTGGCCAGGAAATTGGTAGTATTTGCTTTGAGGAGTTAAAGAACAAATCTGTTCATTAAAATGAAAGTACTGAAGAGATTAGAGTGAAAGAGATGAGGCGCAGCACTAAGCAGGGTGTTGCCTTGGTCTGTTAGTTTGAAGAATGACAGTCTAGGTACTGATACATTTGAACTTTCCAGGGAGGTGGAGTACAGACATTTAAATCTGATGTCAGATGCACAAGTTAGGCAGCAAAATGAAGAGGTGGTTGCTTTTTTGGAAGCAAGACATACTTTTGGATTTAAAGGGATTGAGTGACCTCAGCTGTTCGACGTTTTACAAATGTGATCGAAACAATTTAAAAAAACACAACAACAACAACAACAAAACCAAAACCAAACAAAAAGAATGAAAAAAGGAGACTGTACTGTGGTTGGTGTCCACAAAGTTCTGAAGTGACCTAATGTATTATACATCAGGCAGAATTTGGGAGTTTCAGGTTCCTCATGTTTGAATCTCACAATGTGTTGATATTTAGTTGGCTTCATCTGTGCAGTGTTTTTATTTGGAGACCCAGTCTTCATACAGCAACTCCTGTAAGAAACTATGCAGATTTTAACTTCCAGTTGGCCTGTGTAGTTGTTGACTTAAGTGGCCTGTGTACACTATTGGGCTCTAAGTATTTTGTTAAGTGGAAATACATTATTCTAAATAAAATCCAGTTTCCAAGCAAGTATTCACTATGATTTCTTTTTAATAGGCTTTCACAATTCTCTGTGATGTGTTGATGATCTTCAGTCATCAGATTATGACAGGAGGACGTGACATGTTGGAGCCACTTGTTTATACTCCTGATTCTTCATTGCAATCTGAACTACTCAGTTTTATTTTAGATCATGTCTTCATTGATCAGGATGATGATAATAATAGTGCAGGTTTGTACAAAACATATGTTTCCTTTATATTAGTTGCCTTCTAACTAATATATTTGTTGGCCTATGCTTTTTTTGTGGTTTTTCCTCTCTCTCTTGCTCTGTGTGGTGTTTTTTTGTTTGTTTGTTTGTTTGTTTTTTGGTTTTTTTGCATTGAGAGATGGGCATGGAGGTAGGTTTGTCTTATAAACGTCAGCAGCTGATTAAAGCATTTTATGTTTTGGGGACATCTAGGATAATTGTGATAAAGGTTTGGTTTAACAGGCACAAATATATATGTCTTTGTATCAGGAAAAAAGCCTTGTTAGTGGGCAATAAAGTGCACTGCCATCGGAATTGAGATTTGATTTTCTGAATCCTGACCATTAACCCACATCACTTTATATATAAATGCTTAAATATGAAGTATTTAAACCCGACAATTTTCATGTTCTGAACTCTTTCTAGATGGACAGCAAGATGATGAAGCTAGCAAAATTGAAGCATTACACAAAAGAAGAAATCTACTTGCAGCTTTCTGTAAACTCATTGTGTATACTGTGGTGGAAATGAATACAGCTGCAGACATTTTCAAGCAATATATGAAGGTAAATCTCAAGCCTAGTAGTGATACCTCATAAAACTACCAGAACACTGTAGCTGTGGATTTTAGAATTATTATTTATTTTTTACCTTACAAGATAACTGACTCAAAATGTGAAGAATTCCAAACTCCATGGTTGGTAGTTTTTAGGCCTTCAAAAGTTCTTTTTCTGTAAGAAGGGAATAAAACAACTGAGATTGGTTTCACAGTTCCAATGTGTGGGGAGGAAGGGAGGAAACCTGATCATTATTTTTACGTTGTTTTTAATAGATTTATTTTCTTATCCTGTTCAATGGTATATTTTTAATTCAGTTATTAGTTTAGCAGGCCTTTTGAGAATCTTCTCACAAAGATCAACTCGATGATGGCTAGCCTCATCAGATAATTTCAGCTTAAACTTTGTAGAAAAGAAAAAAAACTTTTGTGTGTTCCACCCACTGCCTGCATGCTGCTGCCCTCCACACCCCCATCCCCCACCTGCACCCCCCACCCCCCAAAAAAGGTGATCTTTATATCTGTTTCTATCTATCTTACTTAAATATAAAAAACCCTTCTTGGCTCCTGGGATTCACAGCTGCACAATAATATGAGTTCCCATTTTGTGAACATGATACAGCTTTGCTCCTTGGTGATTACCTTAAAAAAAAAAAAAAAAAATTTGGGCAGCCTGCTTTTGTCTGAGTGCCCTACATATATTTTGAATCTCTAAATAACTAATTGGGTCTTTATTGAACCTGAAATACTTAAAGAACTGAACAGGCAGCTGTCTTAATTGGAAGAATTATGGCTATGATGGTATGCTTAAGTGCTTCCTTTTGGCAGAGAAAATAGAAAACTCCCCACCAGAGTTGTAGGAGTTACTAAAAAGATTAGATGCCAATCTTGTACCCTGAAGGGGTGAACACGTGTCATTAACAAATGTGTCATGGCCTTGAACATAAATAGGTCATTCTGCCTCTAAAATAATACTAAGGGGAAGAATTGAAAAAGAGGTGGATACTCTTTCTGATTTGATTTTTTTTTTATCATTTTGGAGGTGGTTTAGGATATAATTTTGATGATGTAATCATGAACATGTTAGGTTTTTTCCCTTTGAAAATGTTCAATTTTTTTTTAAAATAGCGAATCTTAGATGTTTTTCTCTGAAGAATTAAGTAGTTGTTAACATTTTCAACTAAAATTGAAAGCTAACCTTTTTTTTTTTCCCCTAGTATTACAACGACTATGGTGATATTATTAAAGAAACGATGAGTAAAACAAGACAGATAGACAAAATCCAGTGTGCTAAAACACTTATACTTAGCTTGCAGCAGGTAAGAATGATTTACAATATTTTTATGCATGAAATTCCATACTGTAGATCATGTCCTGTTGTTTAATAGCTAGTGTGGGATATTAATGAAGAAATTCTTATGGAAGGTAGGGATTAATGGATCTAAATTGAAACACATTTTCTGCAACTATTTGAAAAACTGCCAGAAGTCTTCCTATACTTACCAAATACTGTGTTGTAAAAAGTGTATGTGAGAGGCCAGTAAATACAAAATGAATGTGATACGAAATGAAACTCTGTGATACCTTCTTAACTCTAAAACAATAGTTTGAGTCACGTATTTAGAAATGTGTTGTGAAACGGCTAGTTTACTTATTTATGAACAGATAAACAAGGGAAAAGACTTCCTGCCTGTGTGGTGGGGGTTTGTGGTTTTGTTTGTGTTTTTTCTTTGTTTTGTTTGTTTTGCTTTGGGATTTTTTGTTGTGGTGTTTCGCTGTTGGGGATTTTTTTGTTGTGTTTTTTTTTAACTATTCTGGGAAGTAATGGGAAGTTTTAGTAATTCAGTATTTTTTAATGTTTGGTAGGGGCTTCACCCATCTTTGAAATTAAAACATGATTTAATGCTCTCTTCAGTAAATGAGCTTGTTTGTGTGGAGACCTGATGAATTCAGTCGAGGTCAGAGTCGGATTCATCTGCTCACATGAACCATCTGCATGAATCTTATTTACAGGATCAGAACAATAAAGTCATATCTCTGCAAACCACTGTAATCCAACATAGATCTCTGCTATTGTTGAAAGGAAAAATGTACTCCAATTTGTCCGTTCTCTCTCCACAATTTATTTTTTTTAAACTAGACGTCATAGAGCCACATAGTGGATATTAGATCTAGATATTGATCCTGATTGAGAACTAACCAGAGAAAGTGTTTAACAAAGCCCCTAAGCTGGTTTATCTGTATGGATATTGCCAATACAAGGGAGGATGAGACCTTTTGTTTTGGTAGCAGCGTGACTTTAAGTAGCTGGTAGAACTGCAACATAAAATATGCAGCTAAATACTCCTACAGTTTTTGCTGACTTTTCACCAGAGTTCACAATTTCTTGTGATATTGGGTAAATGCTATCCTTATTAGTCTTTTCTGTCTCATGAATAACCAGCCCCTTATGTTTTAAAGGGCAGGAAGTGAATGTAGTAAGTACAATTATGCACTAGGGAGGCAGTTACAGAGTCCTAATATGGCAGTAAGAATAGTGGCATGAGGGGACCCAAATATTATAAAAAAACCAAACAAAAACCCCTCACATGTCAAGTTAAGCATGTAACTAGCATTTTTTCCAGGAAGACTTCTTAAAAAGGAAACTAACCAGAGAAGAAATACTAAAGTGATAGTGGATAGATAAAGGGAATAACTAAGTTGCAGTGAGCTACGCCAACATAAAAGTATGTGACTGTGGGACAAAACATATCTATAAACAAAAAGTTAATGTTCATAGCCCTAGTAAGTCTGGGTTTCGTTTATTCTGCGTTATATGAGTGAAGCGTGTGTTAGACAAAATTAGAAAATAATAGAAAAATTGTCAACAGAATAGAATTACAGTCAAATTCAGTAGGATGAGAAAAGGATTCATCAAAGAAAAAAAAGATTGTGAAGTTCAGCTTTGCCAACTATTGATGAGTAGTTAAAAGTTTGATTCTCAGTTGCTAAGTTTCTGGTGTCTTTGGCAACTTCCCTAAAGACATGTTTCCATTTTAGAATTTCTTCATTATACTTGTATTTTGAAAAGATACCAAAAAAAAGAATTAGAAAGTAGTAGTTTGACAAACTGTGATAGTAAAGACCAGGTGAGAATTTACTCCGTTCATTTCTTTTCTGTTAGTGTATGTATCAGGGAATCCTACTAACTTATAGTATTCTAAACTCCAGAACACCTCATTTAGGGAAGTGCTGAAATCTGTCATCCAACATATTTACAGTTTGATGTGTGCTTGGACAGTGTGCATTTCAAGGATTAACTTTGAAGTGCAGACTCTTCAAAATAGGTTTGACTTGGCTTTCCTAAACCTCCATGTTTGTCTTTTGGGGTTGTCGAATTTAAAAAAAAAAAAAACAAACAAAAAAACAAAAAAAAAAACCAACCAAAAAACACCTGTAAAACTTTTTCACTGAAACTTAGGTCTGTGTCAATTGATCCAAAGTTTGGCATAATCTTTTAATAAATTAAAATCTCTCTTTTCATTTCATACAGCTTTTCAATGAAATGATTCAAGAAAATGGTTATAATTTTGACAGATCATCACCGACATTCAGTGGCATAAAGGAACTTGCTCGACGTTTTGCTTTAACGTTCGGACTGGATCAGTTGAAAACAAGAGAAGCTATTGCCATGTTACACAAGTAATTGTGTGCTTTGTATTACTTCCCTTTTCGTAAACACTTCTTGACTAACATTAAAGTATCTTTTCAGTCTTTCACAATCGGTTTGTTAATAGAAAATGCATCAGCACTGGAGATGAGACAGCCCATTTATAAATTAGGAGATGACTGCAATTTTGTCCCTGAATTAAACCTAAATGTTAAATAATGTTGACGTTCTTCAGCATCATTGTATAGCCTGTAAATAGTAACAGTGTTGATGCTATGATGAAAAGTATTTTTAACGTCTTACCTGTAACAGTAAGAACTGATCCACTTCATTGTCACTGGTGGTAAAGTTAGCCTCATGCAGAAACTTGAAATGCAAGGTAGAAACATCGTGACAGAAAGACTGTGTCCAGATTCAAATCATGGATAGTGTTCACTTTTTTTGCCACAATGTGGAAACATTGAATTATTGCTTTTTTGACGTAAAGGAAAGGTGTTGAGTTTTGTTAGCTCCCAGTGCTTAAAACTTTTTCTTTAGTTTGTGCTTTATGTGACTCAATTTTTAACTTTTTCTTAGGGATGGCATAGAATTTGCTTTTAAGGAGCCTAACCCACAAGGTGAGAGCCACCCACCATTAAACTTGGCATTTCTTGATATTCTGAGTGAGTTCTCCTCCAAACTTCTCAGACAAGACAAAAGAACAGTGTAAGTACTTTCTTAATATTCTTAATATTTGTAAAGATAATCATAAAAGACCTGTAGCTGAATAAGTATGTATTTATGTGTATTGCATTCACCTAAAGTGGAATCTTCAGCACATCAAGATAAATTTTACACTAATACAGTCAAGTATAATCATAAAGGGTAAATTGTATTTATCTTCATTATTTTATGGTGGATGAACAGAAGTCATACTCTGGATTTGCTGTTGTCAGGCCTTTTTGTTAACTAGATGAGGAGCACTGGGTGTTAATTTCAGTAATTACTTATCTTGACATGTTAACATCTTGTTACAGATATTTTGCATCTTTGTAATTATTTTTTCTATTTAAAGGTATGTTTACTTGGAGAAGTTTATGACCTTTCAGATGTCTCTACGAAGAGAAGATGTGTGGCTTCCTCTCATGTCCTACAGAAACTCTTTATTAGCTGGTGGGGATGATGATACTATGTCAGTGATTAGTGGAATTAGTAGTCGAGGATCTACAGTAAGAAATAAGAAGACAAAGCCAGCAACAGGAAAACGGAAAGTACCTGAAGGTAGAACTTTCCTCATCTTAAAATTTACTAGAGTAGATATTCATATAAACTAAACATGTTGATCCCTGTTTGTTGGCTTGAGCTAATTTGTATACTTCAATGTTTTGGGTGGTTTTTTTTAGAACAGAGTAACTTCTGTGCATGTATATGTCTTGGTGGGAAAACTATTCATTTGAAGAGTCTGAATAACATAACACTGATTCACAAAAGGAAATAAAGATGCTATGCTGCGTTAGGTCCCAGAATATAAAAGTATTTTAAATACTCTAGCCAAGGGTTATAAATCCAGACCTTTTGGGGCACATGTAAGACTTTGTGGCAAAAAGTAAAGAAATCAATTCTCAGTAAGCAGAAAGTACATGCGTTAAGTCATGTTTAAACATTCAACTTTAGACTAGTTTGAAAAAATTTACCGATGTCTTCTGTTTCCTTCCAGCTGAAGAAAGCAGCAGTAGTGACAGTATGTGGCTGAACAGGGAGCAGACAATGCACACACCAGTCATGATGCAGACACCTCAGCTTACTTCCACAATAATGAGGGAGCCCAAGAGATTGCGACCTGAAGAAAGTTATATGGGTGTCTATCCTATGCAGCCTGAACACCACCAAGCTCCACTCGATTACAAGTACGTAGATGAGTAGGTCTGCTTTGTGTTAGTGTTCATACACAAAACCAGTTCATGTTTAAAATAGAATAATGGTCTTTTTAAGCACGCAAGTAACGTGGATGTTGGCTCAAAGGCAACAGGAAGAAGCCGCGCGACAACAACAGGAGAGGGCAGCGATGAACTACGTCAAGCTGAGAACCAACTTGCAACACGCTATGTGAGTGACAGTGAAATGTTCCTTCAGTGGTTTGGGGAGGGTTTATTAAATGCAGTGTTACTCCTCCATCTTCTAAGAGGGATATATCTTCTAGTTCTTGAGTAGAGTTTTTCTGTGTTTTAAAATTTTAAGTTGCTTTAGAAGAGCAGTGGTAAAAGTGCATGGTGATGCATTTAGCAGAATAGATCTGTTTGGTTTCTTGCTTATTTTTGAACTAAAGTTCCAGAAAAATTAAATAGTATTGAGCTTTGTATGCTGAATGCTCTCTGTGGCAGATACATATAATCAACACATGTGAAACATCCTCATGTATTCCTAACTGGAGACTCATTTTTAGAAAATAACATTAAAAATGAGTTTTAAAACGGGTGTTCAATCTGTGAAGCAGGAAGTTTCTGCTCAGTTTAATTCTACTTTTTCTTTCTCCTTTGGCTTTTGAGTTGTAAGTTTAGAGTTCAGCTGCTTTTTTATTTTAAAAAAAGTATTCCTTTTAAAGAAAGTGCTGTCTTCAGCATTTCTGTGGGTGATGCAGATTTTGTCTGACCTAAACTGACGCCAAAGTTGAGAGGAATCTTGTAGTACCAGTCTTTGTAGAGCTTCCCAACCCAAACACACAAAAACCTTGTGAAGTCCTCCATATTGTGAACGACAATAAAGACAGTCTAATGTTTCATAAATGAATGTTCTTCAGAGGGCATACGTTCTTATTGTAGTGTCATTTACTTCACTGTGATTCATCACGTGTGCATTTTGACATGCATGCTGATGAAATTATGTTCCAGAGCTAGTTTAGCTGAGCAGGGGAAGACTAGTTTTAGGAGTTCTCTGTTTTAATGAAGGCTGTGTAGTTCTACAGAATAAAAGCACAAGTTGTAAACTAAAAGCTGGACATATATATTGAGGACCTCTACATCTTTCCCCTGCTTGTTTTCAATTCTTTAATACCTGTACTTCATGTAATATAGTTCAGTGCTTTGGTTTTTGGTTTTGTTTGGTTTGGGTTTTTTTGTTTTGTTTTGTTTTGTTTTGTTTTTTAAATACAGTGACAGCAATTAGTATCATTAGAGTGACTCCTTATGTTTTCCATAAGGTGTGATGTTGCATGTAGAAGTTGCAAGGAAAAAGGATGAAGGACTGTGTGGGAATGTCTGAAAATGGATTTATGCATCCATTTTATCACAAAGATGTTCTTCCTTGCCTTGTCATAAGGCAGGAACAATTTTTCTTTAGGTAGCAAAGCTTAGGTTCTTTCTCGCTTGAGCATAAAAACTTGCATGGAAGTCTCTGAATTAGGTGTGGTTTCAATCTGCTTATCAATTCCTGCAGCTTCTCAGAATACCCATTTAGAGATGTACCACAAAGTTCCATAAGTTGATCTTTGTTAGTTTTTCTCCTGCACTCTCTTAGTATCTTCTAGCTGGTTAAATACCAGCTTTCTTTAGTAGTAGTTACGCATGTATTTAATTACTTAATTTCTTTTCTATCTGATGGAATTACCATTTGTTGACGGTTACTTACTGAACATTAGCTTTTTAAATATTCAGATAAAACTTAACTTGATTTAGTGCTAAACAATATGCTTTTTCTTTTCATTTCAGTCGACGTGGCACAAGTCTAATGGAAGATGATGAAGAGCCAATTGTTGAAGATGTGATGATGTCATCAGAAGGGCGGATTGAAGATCTCAATGAAGGCATGGATTTTGACACCATGGACATAGACCTAGTAAGAAATCTATTTGTCTTTTTAGTGGATTTTGGATTTGTGTTTCTGCTTTTGAAGTAGATATTTGAATCAAATTTTCCTTTTGGTGAAACAGAAAAATCATTCTTGTTGATCTCTGCATTCTTAAACAGCTGTGCCACTATCTGTATACAAGTGCCATCTGTTCAAACTGCCATACAAAAAACAAGAACACTTCCTGTAATAATAATGTGAGATGAACATTTATCCCTTGTAAATTCTTGCCCCTTGAGAGTTCAGCTTCATTTATTACAGTTTAAAAACTCTTGGTTTTTGCTGAAATTATGTTTAACATGTTTATTTGTTTGCGTTCTAAAGCCACCGTCAAAGAACAGGAGAGAAAGAACGGAACTAAAACCAGATTTCTTTGACCCCGCTTCAATCATGGATGAATCGGTAGGTTAACTTATGTAAGAGGAAAATAACGTAAAATCAGTCTTCAGGTTACAGTACTCTATTACTTCAAATTTTGAATCAAAAGAATGCAATCTTTAGGTTGTCTTCATTAGCTTATTTTGGCAGACTGGTTACAGCCAGTGAAATATTTGATGCTGTAATTCAGCTTCATAAATTCTAAGGTAGTCAATGTTCTTTGCAAGTTTATAGGATTTTTGTTCTTAATACTTTATATGTAGCTATGTAAAAATCAAAAGCCTTTGAATCTGAGAAGAAAACACATCTGGTATGGAAAAGACCCTTGCAGAGGTTGGTAGCAAAGAGCTTTAAAGAAAAAAAAAAAAAAAGAAAAAAAAAAATTGTGCATACACAATATTAAAGGCAAGTTTCCTATTGTCATGAGCTTAGTTGAGTGACTCTTATGTCATTACCAATTGGTAATGGTTTGGATTGGATGGTTTGCTTTTTTAAAAAAATTGGCATATTTACTTTTGTACATAAGTAAGATAATGGAGAAAATAGAGATAATACAGATTTCTGTTTATAGAGATGAGAGGTATTTTTTCTTTCCATATAAAGTTTTAGGTCCAAAACATCCGAAGTCTGTAGTTTCTGCTTGCAGTTGCCCTTTTTTCCGACTTGATAAATCTGCAGTCTCTATTCTCTTTTAAAAATCTGCATGAGGGATTCCTTCTGTCTTGAACCACTTGTAATGTATGCAGCCATTTTTGACCTTGTGTAGCTGGTACAAAATTACACTGGAAATAACAAGCTGCAGCAAGCCAGCAGAGGACAGTACAACAAGGCTTCCTGGGAATCTTGGACAGCTTGGTGGAATTTGGAAGACGGTTATGTATTTTTTTACAGTATTGTTGCAGCGTGAACCTGTTCTTGTTATGGGAGAAAGAAGTCTTAACTACTGTTTCAAATGCAAATCCATATATTTTGTACTAGTAGGCCTTTGCTTTAGTAGTAATGAATCAGATTAGGTTGTGCATCTAGCTGTTGTGTGTTCTGTTCCTGAAGTAACGCCAAGAAAGTATATCACCTGTTTCCTGACGTTCTGTTTTAAAATAGTCCTTCCCCTCCCCTTCTTGATTTTTAATTGATTGATCTGTGAAATGGCAGTCAGTTTTTATTCTGACAAAGCTGAAAACTTGGTCTTCTACAGGTGCATTTCATTGCTCTCAGAACCCTTCCGGCCTTTCAGTGTCCAAAGCTAATGAACAATAGTTTTAACAGGTCTGCTGTTAGCTAGGTTTCTTTCCTGTTACTCTGTTCCTCACTGCTCATCCCTCCCTCCCGCGGGAGCCCAGGATTTGCCGGGCCCTCCTTAGCTGCAGTGTGGGAGCATCCCCACACGATGGCAGGCGCTCACAGCGGCTTTGCTCCGCAAGCCTTCGGAGCCGGTTCCAGAGCCCAGCGGTGGCCTGCCTCAGCCTGCCAGCAGAACAAGCTGGACGCTGTTCGGCTGCAAGGAGGGAGCAGTGGTGCGCTGAAAGGAGCTGGTACGGTCAAGGGAGCACCATCTAGCAAACCTTTCTCCCAGGCAGGACGCAGCAAGGGTGCTGATCCTGGACGCAGGACTGCAGAAAACGGCTGCATCGCAGCACACGGCTGCCCTTTAGCGTAAACCCCACCTAAGTGAATTTAACTACCTAAAGGAGGAAAGCTCTGCCGCTAGTTTAGGAGGCAACATGAAGCCGTCTGAAATCAGAGCTGAATTTATCAGCCAGTATTTTAAGATGTAAAAACCCCAATTTCATAAGTGCAAAAACCCTTCTCTGAATAAAGTTAATTTGCTTTATTCACACAATTTATTCCAGAGGTCCGTTATTCTTGGAGTTGCTGCACTTGCTTTGAATAGATCTAGACGTAATAAAGCGGTTTAATTTATTCAGGTGCACATGGTTTATGATCAAAATTTTAGTCTGTCTTCTCCTTTTTTTTGATGTGTCCAGTTATTGCTGGCACCAGAGGCAGTTGTGTCTTAGTGTGCTATATTGTATGATGCATCTAAAATGAACTTCATACCATGAACCGTAAAAATTGCTTTGTAAACACATAAATGTGAACAGCAGTGTTAAGGTTCAGGAAAATTAAGTCTCTCACGGCTCTCTCAGATTTTATAAAGTCCTCTAAAAGCAGGACAGTCACAAGACCTGGATCTTCTGGGGTTTTGGTCTGGGGGTTTTTTGGCGTATCAGTGGTGATACCTACTTCCATTGGCATAGAAAACTATATGGCTTGCTCCCACATGGGAAGTGGAAACTGATTCTTTGTTTCAGGAAGGGTTTTTCTTCACTTAATCACACAGTCTCCTGAAGGACAGTATTTTCATTTTACCTGATTATTGTTTGATTTTTTTCACTGTCTTCCTGACAGAGTTGATATATTTAATAGGAAGTATTAAGTTTATGTCCTGGCTAGCTGCTGTGAGATGACTTGTTGTTTTTATGAACACAGATACAGCAGCAGCCGATGTATAGAGTGTTTTGTCCCAGGCGTAGTTGCTGGAAACTACACACTTGATTTCAAGTTAAGGCCAATAGAATGCCATTGTCAAAGAAGTCTAAGCTAGGCAACTAACTAAAAGTTATTTTGCAATTATTACCTAAAAGAATTAAAGCACAGTCTTTATCACGTTCCTACTGGATCTAGTTAATTTCAAGCGTGGGAAAAATATTTTCTAATGAATGAGGTGCCCTTTTCATATTACGACATAAATCAGAAGTGTGGTGAATCTGGTTTGGAAGAAAAATAAACTTACAATGCCTTAACATATCTTGAAGTGTCTTAATCTTAAATCATATACTAATTGCTTTGTTTTTGTTAAATGTATAGTAGACTACAAATTGACACCGTTTCTAACTTTTTTTTTAGGTTCTTGGGGTGTCAATGTTTTAATACCAGAGCAGCAAATAAATCAGTGGTGAAGTCATTTTCTAAGTGGAAGAGGAAGTTTTTCAATACAAAATTGTGGTAGATACAGTGAAATTCTGAACAGATTTTTCTCTAAGGAGAATGACATGCTTTCAAGATCAAGTGCATTGAAGGGGCAGTTTTGTTTGCCTGAAAAAAAAAGAAATGTAAAGGACAAGTAAACAATTTGAGGATAAGCTACACTTTTTGTTGGGGAAAAAAAATAATCAATATTTTATTTATGTGCTATCAGTTTATTTCCGGATCATAAGAAGTATTCCCTCTGAGTTTTAATCTAACAGTCTGAGAGGTGTTTGGTACAGATTTGAGCCCCTCTCTATACATTTGCTGGCTATACTAAATAATCATGAGCTCTGCTGGATTGCTGTTTACATCCATGAACTGAAATAATAGATGGATTGGTTTTCCTACAGTGCTAGAACCAGAAGAGTGTCAGTATTTTAAATTAAATGCAAACTTCAGCAACAGAAGGTTTGTATTAATTAATCATGGGGAAAAAAAAAACCATAAAGCAGAATTTTAACAGCTTTTTAATCTAAAACACACTTTTATTCCAAAAGCTTCATGCTAGCCTTCTCAGAAAGGTCCATAAACTATGAGCTACCAGAAAGTAACAGATCTCAGTCATGCTTGCCCATTACCAACCCTGAAAGTTTGCTTGTCCTTTAAGAAAAATGTAATGTTGTGAAATTCCTTCCAGTAGTGCCACTGTATTTTGTCTCCAAATAAAAGAAGCTTATTGTAGTATGTTTGCAGAAAAATTCTAAACAAAAATTATACAGCTTATTAGAGTGTGGGAATAGGGATCTAAATTTTAAATAAAATTATATATATATATAAATTGGTGCTGATTTTATAATTGCGCAGTTTGTTTAGTTTTTTCTTACTTTTAAATTCCAACTTAAAATTATGAGGTTTCAGAAATATATTGAAAGTTTAACAATGTTTAAAAATAGAAGAGCATGAGAATTCATGCTTTAAAAATGATTTTTAAATTTGTATTTTATATTGTTTTATCTATCTGTCTTTGCAAGCAGTCTTCAGGTTAAAGATACTTCTAACAGGTTACAGTACATTTCCTCTGTATGTAAATTAGATTGGATAATAGAAATTCATAAACAACCCATAATATTCTTTGAAAGCTAAGCTTTAAACTTCATTTTGTGTCCATTCACAAATAAATTAAATTTGGTCTAAAACAGAAAGTGGATCTACGCCATTTTGACATCGACTCATTTTGCAAGGCTTAGGCAGCTAGACATCATTTTAAAGGAAATATTAACTTATATTACATATGTATATTTTTTGTCAGTTGTCTCTCAGTTCTTGAGGTATATTATTTTAATCATTCCATGCCTTAATATGCTTGCAATACAAGAATCTCCCCAAATGGGTGAATACAAAAAGGCTTCCTGTTTTTAGACTCAGAAATTAAACATTCGGCTGTGGTAGCCAAAAACCATAGATTATCTAAAGGATCATGATAAAATATAATTATTTTACTAAGTCATGGGGTAACAACAAACTCAAAACTAGATCTGCCTAACTCATTTTACATAAATAAATACTCTCATGTCTAAAAGTACTGCCTATATTGTTTTTCACACCACTGCATTTAATAGAACTGCTGAGAGGACTGTATATATGATTTTAAACTTAAGTTGATTTTTCTTACTCTTGAAGGAGTGTTTCTTTGTGAAAGCAGTTCTTACAGCTTTGTTTTCAACCAGCTAAAAATGTTTTATATATTTACCTTAACCTGTTGTCCTCCACATTCTATTGTCCTAATTGTACTGTTTTCTGATTTGTATTTATGTCTTGAGACAGTAACTTTTTGAATAAAAATAAACCTACAGTATGTTGTATGTTTGATCTTTTTAAATCGG